>NW_017731983.1:876525-892872 GCF_001890085.2 Hipposideros armiger
TGTGCCGTAAATCATCCTCCTTCATGACAACGCTCCTTGTCACACATCGCTTCTGGTATAGCAAGTTCTGTCAAATAAAAACATTACGGTGTGTCCTCATCCACCTTATTCACTGGATCTGGCACCGTGCGACTTCTGGCTCTTCCCCAAAGTCAAAATGATTCAGAACATCGAGGCAGCCACGACAGCACAACGAAAGATACTCTTTTTTTTTTTTTTATCTGAGCCATCCTGCCACCTGTTGGCAGCTCAGTAACTGCTCAGCTTGGGTCGGGACTCAAATTGCTGTTGCTCAGAGCTCAAACTCTTGAGCGAGCTTTTAACCAACTGAGCCACTCAGCCGGCCCAACGAAAGATACTCTTGAAAGAGGACTTCCAGAACTGCTTCAGAAAGTGGCAAGAACAATGGGATAAGCGTGTTCGAAGCGAGAGAGAGTAGTTTGAGGGGTATTAATGGCAATGTGTCTTTTACTGTAATAATTTTTTTTGTATTTAAACATTGACCATATTGTTGAATCGCACCTCATATCATACTGTTTGTGGAATTGTGTGGTATATTTCCAAAGATAAAAATGTTCTATACTCTGCATAGAAAGATCTATCTTTAGTTTTTAGATTTTATTTTGCCTTTCCTGTGTCAGATTATGAGAAGAAGAGCTTTATTTAGTCTTTAAGCCACTTGATAGGATTTGTATATATGTGTGTTTAAGTCATTTGCCTGGACTTAAACTGTAGACTGTGACTACCCCATGGTATGCAGCCACCGATATTGCTGCTTGGTGGTTTTCACTTTCATTTTGACTTTTTAGCCTGGCTAGAAGTCACCCCAGTCTCCATAGCTTAGTGGTCAGCCAGCGATATGGGCAGAGGTTGTGCTTAAGCACCTCAAGCTTGTAAAGCTTCCACTCTCTGTCAGTCCTTCTGTTTATGGATTGGGAAGCGCATTCAGTGTTCAGCCAGTTCTCAAGTTTGCCTTGGATTTTTCTTTCTCTTGGACCCTTCCCTGTTTCCCCTCCTCATCCGTGTAGTATCATAGTCAGGAAAGAGAGGAGAGCGTATGCCGCTCTTCTGTGAGTCTCTCATTTCCAGGGTGCCCCTTTTAGATGTCTGGCTGGGCCACCACTCAGCCAGTTAGACCACAGCCTTAAGCTAGAAGAACTGTATTTCCCCTGGTAGGCTCCTACCAAGTTTGCTACTTTAAGCTGACAAAGTGTGGGTTATCCATTGAACCACCCAATGCCCCGTGTTGAGTCTGTCCCTTCTGGCAGCAGAACCCCAGCCCCGTGCTTAAAACCTAGTTCTCCCAGCAGAGCTGAGGGGTTGGGAGGAGGGGTCAGGGGTTAGAGTAGCCCAGGCAATAAGTATGTAAACTCCTGCTGGTCTTACACTAAGCTCGAGCAATTTTTCAAGAAATTTCTCTGTTTATTGTCTGCCTTTGATTGATTTCCAGAATCCTGAAATGACTGTTGGACACTTGTCCAGTTTCCTTACTGTTACATTGTTTTGAGGGGAGGATTCACTGACCAGCTCACGCCATCAACCAGAAGCCCCTTCCCTGAATCACTTCATGGTGGTTTAGTTACTCAGCGCACCGCTGCCTGTTTCTCGTTCTCTTTTTCCTTATTGCCACCATTTCCCAGTGTTTCAGACTCCCGGATTGTATGTTTCTAATGACAGCGCTAAGGGCAAACCCTGTTCCTGAATATAAATATATACAGTTAAGACTTTCTGTTCCTCTTCCATATTAGAAGCTATTCACTATATAATTTGGCATTATGTCGATCAGTTTGAGTTCCTAAATAAATATTGAAATAAAATGAGGAATCCATGTGTATACGATGGATTTTGAACTTATTGGTGCTGAGGAGAAGATAGAAAATCCCCTTAGAGTTGTGTCTACAAACAGAGATAGCACAGGTTCTATGAGTTTAGGAAGTTGCCAGCAGTAAAATGGGAAATTATTGGGAAGCTCTGGTTGAAGATACTTCTTCTATTTTTAAGTGTATAATTTCAATGTGAATGTGAATTTACTGCTCTTAAGCCATTTGCCTTTGGAAGTTGTATACGTGTATGTTCCTAGGGGATATGTGTGGAGAGAGAGAGATTGAGAAATATATCATAAAACCTAGATTTGACAATATTATAGAATATCCTGTTAAACTTTTACTATCTAATTATATGTTTCTTTAAATGAGTCTGGTAATTCCTGTGGCCAATTAAATTCAAAAGGTGGATAGGAAGCCTTGCTATTTATAAATAACTGATACCGCCCGTGAGGCCCTATAGCTCACGGGTTAGAGCACTGGTCTTGTATAAATAACTGATACCTTCAATTTGCGTAATACTTTCAGTTTAAAAATTGCTTCCACAGACAGTATTTTATTGTTGTTCATAAAATAGCTCTTTGTGTTATGTTAGGGTATTCACAGTTGGGGAATTCAGAGTCCGTACTCTGCACTCTACCCCACCTCCAAGTCAACAACAGAAGGTGATGTGCATTCACATCAGCCCCTGAGCAGGCGCTTATGCACCTTTCCGCTCAGCCCAAGTGTCAGCTTGGCTGGGAAGCCTTCCTTGAGGTTCCAGGCGAAGCCAGATTTGTGTGTGTACCTCCTGTAGGCTCAGGTAGACTCCTGAGCTGACCACTTTTTGTGGAACTTATAAGGTATGATGTTTTTGTTTACTTTTGTCTCCCTAACTTTTAAAAATATTTTATTTTATTTTATAGCTTCGGGTGTACAAAACAACATAAGACATTTACACCCCTCACAAAGTGATAACCCCACCAAGTCTGCTATACTCCTGACATCGTACCATAGCTATTACAATAGGTCTCCCTAACTTTTAAAGGCAGACCTCTTTTTGTTCATTTCTTTTCTTTTTTTCATTTTTGACTTATCACAGTACCTGGTACTTAATAGTTACTCAGTAAATATTTCCTGCAGAAAAAAATGAAGGAAGAATCAGGCGTGCCAGGGGAGCTCTGAGGAGAGAGAAGCTGAGGCTTCCTGGTGGAGATGGCATTGGCCTGGGCCTGTGTAGACAGTGATTAGAATTCGAACATGGCTAGATGGTGGTGGGAAGAAGAGGGAAGTCATTTCTCAAAGCAAAGATGGAGACATGGAAAGGATCATGCTGTCTGAATGAAAGCGTAAGTTGCCATTTGGCTGAAGCTTTGGGTGTTGGTCCCTACTAATGGGAAATAGGTGGGAGAAGCGTCCCTGAGTACAAATTGGGAAGAGTATGAAAGTACTCAGCTGAGAAATGACTATTGAAGGTTTTTGAGCAAAGAAATGGAAGTGAGCAGAATTGCGCTTCCAGATTAATCTGTTGTGTATACAAGACGAGTGGAGAAGCAGGGAGACTGGTTAGGGAAGAGTCTTATGCTTGGAATTGATAATGAGGTTCTGGACAAGGGGTTCACAGTAGTCATGTGGAGGAGGGATGAATTAAAGAGCAATTATAAAGGTAGAATATACAGGATTTGACAGCTGATTGGATGAGTAGAATAAGGAGATCAGAGTCGAAGATTGTGTGGTCCTTATGAAATAACTGTATCTTGAATAAATCATTTTACCGCCCAACTTACAGTTTCCTCATCTATCAGAGATGCTAATAATGCCTTACTGACAGGATTGTAGTGAGAATAAATTAGAAATGCTTTGGAAATTACTTGTTTAAATAGTTCTTTAAGATAATTGCTTTTAACCATCTTATTAAATTGGTTGTCCCAATTGATGTCACTTACTTGTGCTTTTTATTATCGTGAGCTGCAGCTGTATTTTATTTTTTTTTACTTCTTTCTATTTACAGCTATATTTTAATATAGATCCTGTTCGTGTTGGATAATTCCATCTTGTTGATGGAGAGAACACAAAGAAAGGAGTTCTGTTACAAAAACGAGAAAGAAGCAATGAAATCTGGAGTTTTAGTTCTAAAATGTAGTTTAGAAATTGATTTTAACATTGGGCTAGAAGCTTCTTGTGCTCTTAAGATGAGAGCTTGTTGACAGTCAGCTGGTCCCATACTGTGCATTAGCAGAAGAGGCAGCAGCTAGGGGTCTCCCACCTGGGTCTGCAGAGGCATGATTATTGCTGCACCTGCCTGCAGAGAAGAAAGGACCTCAGCTCCTACATGTTTAGATATCTTCACAAATGTCAGCAGGCATAAATAACCGAAGTATTTGAAGTAAACAAGCTTTGGTGAATAATCTTCAGATGTGAGGTTTATATTTGTATATATATTCTGCCTTCCTATTAGATTATATATTTCTTGAGGGCAGGAGCTATTACTTGTCCTCCTCTTATTACTCCCTTTGGTATACAGTGGATGTTTAGTGTTTGTTGAATGAAAAAAGAAGCTTATAAAGGCAGTTAAGCATCTTTGATTGATTAGTAGTAATAGATGTTATTAATAGTAGAATCTTTGAAAGCATTTGAGCAGATTCGTTGGTGGACCTGAAGCAGAGATTTGAGGAGATAGCTGAGGCGTCCCACCTTGCTGTATTAGTCAGCTGTGGACTTTACAACGCTCCTCCCTGGAGAGCGCGCAAGCACACCTCTTAATAAAGGTAGCTTAGACCCCACATTGTCTGTCATCCTCAGTTTCTTTGCTTTGTCACACATCCTTTCTCTGGTGTTGAATGAAGCCAGACCTTGTACTCCTCTACTAGCCAAAGATCAGTCTAAGCATCCTCTTGGAATTCCCCACTAAATCCCTTACTTGAAGGTGCCTTGTGGATTTGGTGACCTATTAAAACATAGCCAAGAAGTCACAGCCCTTAACAGTGGGCCCATTTTGCCCAAATGAGGACTTCTGGGACATAATGGGAAAAAGGAGCCCAAATCTTTCTGTTACATTGTATTGTTGGGCCATGTTACCCTCAGCCTTCAGTAGCGGTATTATCATTAACTTTATAGCTAAAGTTAGAGGCCTGGGGCTGCAAGGGAACTCATTCATCTAGCCATCCGCTTCCCCAAGAAGGGCCCTCGTCTTGCTCCAAAGTAATAAAAGGTAGAGGGTGTTGAGTCTATGCAATCTACACTCAAATATAATTACTTGTACCCTCCAGCTCTGGAGTTTTGATGCCTATAAGCAGTTTGGCAGTTTCAAAGCTGGATCCATGAGGAAATTGTAGCCTGGTCTGAAAATGCCCCGAGTTATACAGAAACCACACCCAGAGCCTGGCATGGATATTCTCGAATAGAGAAAATTGCCCTTGGGTTCATGTAAAACTCAAGACACCCTTTCAGCACATTGTTAATATTGTTAACTTCATGATTATTGCTCTCCTCATTTGCTTGCCTTCATTAATGTATGTACTCATCCTCACCAAAAGAAACTAGACGTAAAAAGTGCTAGGAACAGTAATTCCGGGCTCTGCTGACCCTACTGCTCTCCAGGTTAGCGCGAGGATGAAGTGCTAATGATTAATTTGGAGCCATGGCTTTCCTTACCCTGTCTACAAGAGCTGTACATTTTCCATAAGTATTTTGTGCTATCATTTGAAGTCAGTAAACTCTGATTAGAATCACTGGATTTTAAAGCTAAAATGGGTTTTAGAAATCATCTTATGCCTTCCTTTTACAGCAGAGGTCAGCAGTTTTAAGTGACGTGAGTGAGGTTCAGCTAGTTAGTACCAGAGCTGAGACTCAGGAAACCTGCTTTCCGTCAAGCTTTTTCTCAGCTCTTTTTCTGCCTCCCCATGCAAATTATAGAAACTAAAGGGCATCCATGGGGTCTTATCTTCTTAGCTTCCACTTACTCTTCAACTTTAAACCTAAGAACTCCAACTTAGAACATACTAACAGATTTCTTTCATTCTAAAATTCAAACGTACATTAAAATACTAAAGAATCAGTTAAGCACAAAGTTTTTAAAATTTGAACTGACCATCTATGTGTGTTTCACTATTATATATTACATGTAATTTTTATATAATTCTTAATTCTGGTTTAAAAAAAATAAGTGACTTGTGATTTTTGTTTTAACAGCGTGATACTGGTTTTTGTTTCACAGTATTATACTGATAATCAGTATATGATATTGCATATACAAATAATGCCCTTTGTAATTCCTTTTTATAGCACTTTGACCCACTGAAAAAGGGAACTAGATCTTTTCTGAAGAAAACTGAATTACTAGTTTATTGGTAAAAAATTGTTAGTTTATTTAAGTGCCCAAACAGGACTAGATTCTCAGAATTTCGCTTGTCATGGCAATATTCAAATATGTGGAAGAAATGCTTAGGCATTTCTCTTTAAAATAACTAAATCTAAAAGTAATTTTCATCAAATAGGAAATTGCTCTATATGGAAATAAATTCAATTTTTTATGCCCCCCCCCAATTATTTGATGGTGGCATTAGATAAAATAATATTTAATATATCACAAGAGTTTTTATTAGTATGTTATTTTAGCACTGTGAAATACCCTGATTTTTAGTAAATAAGCATATGGACCAAGATTTCACTTTTTAATAAAAATATTCTATCATACTAGGACATTTTTACTCATTAACAGGTTCACATGATCTAATTCTACCATGTTTTAACCCACCATATATTCCATTATAAATATTTATAAAGATGCATTAAATGCTAACAAATCTAGTTTGTATATCAGCGGGGATTGTAGTTGCTTATTTTTTTAAGGCACTACAAAGTAGTAACATAATGAAAAGTATCCCAACCTACTTTCTAAAGTATTATCAGGAAAAACTGAATTAGAAAAAAGCTTTTTTAAAAAAACTGGTTTTTATTATACAATATTGTGGTTGGGGAGCTTGAGCGCCGACTCTCAGATTGACACCCAGGTTTAGCTCCCGGCTTCTTCCATTTGCTAAATGTGTAACTATGAGAGAATTATGATTCTAATGCTCATTTTCCTGATCTGTAAAAATGGTGATAATAGTTCCTACCACATAGTGTTGTTTTTAGGATTAAAGGAGAAAATGAATAGCAAGCTCTTAGTAGGTAATGCCTGGCACGTAGTAAATGTTAATAAATATTAGCAATGATATTATTCGTTTATAATTATCTTATTTCAAAGAAAGTGTTACAGGCAGCCCTTGACTTATAAAACAATACAGATTAACAGGCCAACCAATTGTATCTCTTTTCTCTTTTGCCGTTTTCTTCCCTTACAGCCTAGGGAGCTAGTGCCCCAAGAGCCATTCTGATTAAAGCAGTATTTTTCAAAGTGAATTTTATAGCCTGCTCTACAAAATGAATGAATGAATGATATGTGTAATATACGTTTGGGGAGAATGCTTAGCTCTCTCTCTTCAAAATTCACAAGAAACTTATTAACTTTGTTTAGTCCAGTATTTCCCAAATTATTTACCATGAAACCCATTTTCTACAAAATACCAATTAACATCCTGCAGATCTGGCATTCTACCCTTTGAGAAATACTGCATTGTGATTAGTGAAGCATATACACACACATAAATCCTTTAGATGCTCTTAAAGCTATTTTGGTCAATGAATTTTGCATTAGATTTTCTTGGGTATAAAATATATTAGTCTTATTTTATACAAAGTTGAATCATTCAGAATTGAAATAGTGTGATATAGAAAAATTAATGAAATTTCACTTTGGGGCAAATTTTAAACTGTGTTAAAGAATAAAATTCAACTGAGTAAGTTACACAGATCAATAATTCATGAATTGATAGCAAACAATCTCTCGATAGAAAGGAGCTCCAAAGAGCTATACAAGACGAGATTTTATAGGCAGAAGGGAGCAAGAACAGGAAGTTATTAATATACTGGGCATGGGCTGATTAATTAAGGCGGGGTCACTTTCCTTAAATGGAACAAAGAGAAATCTTGGAGCCTGGTCAGGTAACTTGTGCTGAGTAGGCAACTGCTGATTGGTTGACCTAGGCCTTCCTTTTCTGGGAGAACTGAGCATAGAAATTTAGTTAAGTTTTGGTTTGCTGACACCGGTCTTAGCATGAGCAACTTCGTTTGGAGCACAATCTGGTTCCTTTAACAGAACCAATGTGAATCTTCCTAAATGAAAACTTTGTTAAAAATTGCCTAATTTCAAAGCTATATGAATAGTATGGTAATTCACATGGCAGCTCTACTTTCAGCAGTTAATAGAAATATCTACTATCCTTTGGTAAGTTTAGTCTTGAATTTTGCAGTTTTCTGCGCCATGTCCCTTGCACTATATGTGACTGACTTTGTAACAATAAAAATATCTAATTTATCTTATGAGGAGGATTCACAAACCTTGACTGAAGACCAACCCCCATCCAAAAGAAATTGAACCCAACTGGAGTTCTACAATCTCTTGTCCACAACCAGAAATCCAAAAGTTCTAAAAATCAAATGATTTTTCATTCATTTGCAGCAAAACTCACAATCTGTATATAGTCTTTATCCCATGTATGTGAATATGCATATATTTTGCTAAAGAACTATCACTACCCCAAGTGCCATTGAAGGTTTTACATTATGGGTTATATACCATTATTGCCTTTCTAAAATCCTAAAAATTCTGGATTCTGATATACATTTGGCCCCAAAGTTTTCAGATAAGAGATTAGAACCTGTATCCCAGGAAACAGAGCCAAAAGGCCCTGACGGAAAATACAAGAAAGAGGTAAGAAAATTAGCAGACCAGTCCAGAATATCCAATGTCTAATAATACAAGTTCCAGAAAGAGAGAAAGATAAAATATATGGGGTGGGAATCGCCAGTGAAATAATTTAAGAAAACGTCCCAGGACTGAAGGACATTAATTTCCAACTTAAAAGAGATGGAATTCCTAGCTAAATAGATCAAAATAAGATAAACCCACATTAAGGCACATCACTGGAATTTTAGAACACTGGACATATTTGGATAGTCTACAAACTAGAGAATGTGGGGGGCAAGTCACATACAATGAGACAGGAGTCACGATGCTTTCAGCTTTCTGAACAGCAACACTGGAAGCTAGAGAACAGGTGAGAGTTGTCTTCAAAATTCTAAAGATATTTTTTTCAACCTAGAATCCTATACCCAGTCAAACTATCATTTAAAAATGGGTTGGTTTAATGGGTGTTTCAGATTTGAATCAGATTCTCAAGAAATGTACACGCTAGATCATTTTCCTCTTCTCCTTCAGCCTTACAGAGGTGAAAATAAGAAATGAAGACATCTCAGAAAACAGGAACATTAATTATTGAAAAAATTGGATCATTCATAAATCAAAATATTATTCCTAAATTAATCAGGAGATTCCTTAGTATCTCAGATTATATATTAAGTCTTATTATGGTAGAGATTTGGAAAATAATACTTCATATTGTATTGCCCAGAGTTATCTTTCAGGCCGTAACAGAACATTTGATCATAATGTATAAATAGTTAAAATATTTTCATTGTCTCATGGAGAAGTCAGAACAATTAATCCATTTCCCAGTCAGAAGAATTTTAAAAGTTTGAGCTCATCAAAACAAAACAGTTTTAGTCCTCATTTCTAGAATGAGGTTTTGAGACTTAAAGAGTCTGATTTGCTCCTCAGTGTAACAAGCCCTGGGCTCCTCTGCGGCGTTGACAGATAGCTGGACCTCACTGGGGAGGCCCGTTGTTTACAGAGCAGGATGCATAGACTTTAGTCATAGGATTGCATCAAGCAGTGCCTCTACCGCCAGTCCTCACTGTAAACTCTCAGTACACAGACTCCAGCCTCTTCTGTTTCATCCCCTGCCCAGTGAATAAATTAGGCCAGAAAACGACCACAGAAGGAAAGACAGGACCTGGGGACGTTGTTTATACAGTCCGTAAAGTTGCTCAGCAGATAACAATAGAAAACATAGCAAACCAATGCTGACTGAGATTTTTCTCCAGAACAGTTTCACTGTCCACTTTTCACAAAGATAAAGCCTAAAAACTTTTTCCTTTTCTCTCTGATTTGTCTATTTCAAAAATTAGTTGTCTGTATTGCGGCAAACGTAAAGTTGAGAATGTCAAATGGGAAATATGATCTCATTTCATTGCATTCAATGTATATTTCCTATTCCTAAGTCCACTCTACAGAAATCTGCCCTCAGCTCCTTTGAGTATCTATCAGTGTAGTACTTCTCTGGCTTTTCCCCTCATAAGTCTCAGTGTGCCTTGCTGCTTTTCTTTCCTCTTGCTTTTCCTCCCCTTTGTGGCCTGACCTGCTCCTCTTCCCTCCAGGTATAGACACATGTCACCTCTTTTGGAGCTTTCCCAGTCCCTTGCCCCCATGCCTGCCTCCACCCAGGAGAAGGCTTGCTCCTTCTGCTGAGGGTCCTGAGAAAGGGAGAGAATGGGTCCAGTGTAAGAAAGGAAGCGGTTTATTTAGCACATGAAATGGGGCTGCCTAGTTTTGAATTCTCATCAAGCACCTTCAGACTTGCCTCTTTACACCTCACAGCTGGATCACATAAACTTTCTTCAGTCAAACTTTAAAACCACCAGATTGGATCTGCAGGATGTCAGCATGTCACTCTGAGAAAGGTTAAAAAGACGAGGCTCTGCCACTGAATATGTGACCTTGAGCAACTAACTTACCTTCTCTATGCCATAGTTTTTGCCTCTGTCAGTTAGGGGTAATAATAGAACCTGCCTCATAGATTATTGGAGAATTAAAAAGCAATACATTTAAAGTACAGTATAATGTAGTGGTGAAATGCATATACACAGCCAGACTGCTGTATTCACACCCCTGCTCATTACGTAGGCAGCCTTTCTATTCCTTGGTTTCCTCATCTGAAAAGTAGGGTTGAAAAAAAAATAGTACCTATTGTGTTCTCAGTTTAAAAAAGAAAACACTACTGTTTGGCTTTTGAAAGAATTACATTAATTAAAGTATATGAAATCTGTAGGCCAGTGTCTGTCAGCAGTAAGCACTAAGTATTAATTATTATTAAAAGGCTTAGATATGGGTCTGTCATATAGTATGTACTCAAGAAATAATTGCTATTTTACAAGGAATTCCCATTTTTTAACAAAATTCTGTAAGTGGAAAGAAGAAAGGATCATAGTGGGGTTTTTTTTAAAGATTTTATTGGGGAATTGAGGGAGGGGAATAGCGCTGGGGAATCAGGGGAAGGGGAACAGAAGACAAATTGCTGTCCTTTTGTTCTTCAGTCTAGTTGTGGAGGATGTCGCTTCACTGACCCATGTTGATATTCTCATTGCGCTCTTCCCAGGTGAGGCAGATAGGTAGCCGACCTCTGGACGGCCACTCACGGCAGCTCTTGGTAGCTCACGCCCGCTGCGGGCCACTCACTGTAGCTTATGGCAGCCCACTGCAGCAGGGGCTACAGCCTACGCCATCGCCGGTGACTCACGGCAGCCCAGCTCCAGGTCGAGCTGTTCCCCATCTTAGCTGTAGAGGGCGCAGCGTCACTGGCCCTCATGTGGGATCTGAACTGGGGCCCTGCTGCTCAGAGCTGGTGTCCCAAGCCAGCTCTTAATCAATGTGCCACTCGGCCAGCTGGAAAGGATCATAGTTTTAAAGAGAGGAAAGCATATTAAAGCCACATTGTGTTGCCACTGCTTCCCACGAGAATAATTAAAACGGAAATGACAACACTGAGAGCAACTAGAACTCTCATATACAGTGAGTATAAGTTAGCACAGCCACTTTGGAAAACTGCCGTATCTGTTAAGGCTGAACTTACACATATCCTTAACCCAGCACATCCACTCCCAGGTACATACATGCCCAACAGAAATGCATGCTCTTGTGCACCATAAGACACGTAACGAAGAACTTGATAGCCCAAAACTGGAAGTAATTCAAACAAATTCTGTATGTTTATGAAATGGAAAAGAGAATGGATGAATTATAGTAATGCATGTATAACACAAATATGTGTAAAAGAAGGCAGACTCGAGTACATACTGTGTGATAACTCTTTTTTATTTTTAAGTTCAAAAATGGCAAAACTAATCTATGCAGTTAGAAGTCAGGATAGTGGTGACCCTTTGGCAGGAGAATGGTGACTGGAGCGGGATCCAAGGGCACTTCTGGAGTTCTGTTGCTTGATCCAATTTGATGTTTATATCAGGGTATTTTCTTTGTGAAAATTGATTCAGCTGTAATGCTTATGATCTGTGCATTTCTATCTATGGATGTTAAACTTCAGTTTAAAAATTTATACTAAGTCTGAAGTCTTTGAGAATTTTGGAAATGATAGTTCACTTTTTCTACTTACCAATCTTTCTAAAATTAAAGATTTCATACTTTTAAAAAATATAGATGTTCACTACAATGCCTGAAAATTAACCAATCTGGGTTCTAACCATGTTCTTAAATTGTTTCTTCAGAGCTGTTAGAAAATTTTAAGAGCAACAAATAAGTAGCTTGGGCTACATACTTCGAAGTAATCATTAGTTTTCATTTATCTGTCACCTCACATACAATATTATAGATTACAGGGCCTACAGATATGTTATATTTAAAACTGTGGTTTAGAGCTAGAATCAGTCTTTTTAACCTTTCTCAGAGTGACACACTGACATCCTGCAGACCCAGTCTGGTGGTTTGAAAGTGTGACTGAAGAACATTTATGTGATCCAGCCGTGCAACATGAGAGGCAAGCCTGAAGGTGCTTGCTGAGCATTAGTTGTAAATGATTATGCTTATTGCTTTAGCGTCCATGGCGCTGTTTTATTATAGTAACTTTGTGAGTTTCATCTTTGGATGGAATTGGTTTTGTGTAGTCTTCATTGTGCCCAGATTGATGATTGAAAACCTTAACACTTTCGCAGAATATTGCTTCATAGCTCTTGCGTTTTCTGCTATTTTTATAGCACATGAATCATGACACATTTAAGCCATCTGGAAGGCCTGAATGGAATGAGATAAAAGCCGTCATCACTTAGATTGACACTTGAAAAGCTGGTATTCATTCAGAATTTATTCCTGATTATCTTTTATATTTTGAAGTCTTCAATCTTCATTTCAAGATGGTTGCTAACATCTTTGAGCCAAAAGTGACTCTGTTTCACAGTTTCTTGTAGTTGAACATTGGGCCGAAGGGAGGGGATTTGGCCTACGTCATCCAGAAGAATCTGTTAGCGACTCAGCTCTAACCCTACTGAGATAATAGGAACAGCAGGTCCCACTCCTGTTTTAAAAGTATGTTGGTTTAATTAGCTCAGCAAGCCATCTGGTTTGGCATGCACTTCATAGAGAATAGGAAAAACATACAGTTATTAAATTACCAGATGAATACTTCAAAATAAATGCTTTGTGAATGCCTAGAATGTGTCACACCTGTTAGATATTTGTCAAAAGTGTTTCTCAACATAGCAACTTTTTTGAGGATTTATTGAAAAAAAAAATGAGATGAACGTGAGCCTGGGATGTTGCAAAAGAGATTATCGTGATTAAAAATGCACCCTGACACTCACTTATACCCGTTCACTCTGTGAATATACTCAAATCTAGCATTTCTGTGTATCTAGTAGATTACTCAGATTACTTAAAGCCTTTCCCAACAGATTTTCTCAGTGCAGCCTTGCTCTGGGCAGTGAAAAAGGTTGGCTTCTCCTGGGATAGAGTTAGCTGGAATTGCGGAAATGAGGGAGGAGAGGACAGATTGGTTACAGAGTAAGAAGCTTCTTCAATTTTTAAGTAAAGTGCCCATTGTCACTAAGTGTCTCCTCTTCATAAGTAATATTATAATACTTTGCTAACCCACTAGTCATAAGCTCTGGAACTAACAGAGGGAATGGAATATTAAAATATCCCCTTATTTCTTGGAATGATAGACCAAAAATATAGTGATCTCCACAACTAAGCACAACAGACTCATTTTCAAAATGGAAGGATCTCAAAAATAGAAAGCTCTATTAAGAATCTAAGAGTAATGGTACTATTTTTATATCTTCAGTTATCCTAATACATCTCCATGTGATCTTGGGCAAGTCACTTAGTATTTCTGTTAGCTCCTTTTTTTTTTAAAACTAATGCACTGTAAATATTCAAAAGACCTAAATTTTGTTTGTAAACTATAGCATTTTGAACATAGTTATCTATCTTGGGTTTTTATTCTCTTTAAAGGGGCAACTATAATTTTTGCTTAAAGACACACTTGAGAAGGATTGGGATGGGGGAGGACTTGAATTATTTTACATAATTCATGTGAAGTAATTGTCTGTATTTTTCGTTCATTGTTGTTTATTTCTTTGCTTAGCAGACAGAAGGGGGCGCACAGACAGACGGCCAGCAATCACAGACACAAAGTAGTGAAAATTCAGAGAGTAAATCCACCCCGAAACGACTGCATGTCTCTAATATTCCTTTCCGCTTCCGGGATCCTGACCTCCGGCAGATGTTTGGGGTAAGTCTCTGAAATCCTTCTATGGGTTTTACAATTAAAATATAATTTAATCCACCAGATATATTATTAGTCACTAGTACTTTAGGATAAAACTACAAATGGATTGAGAAAGATCCCGCAGTAAATCAGCATTTTCATCAGAAACTCTTCCTATCACCTGTGTATTCTAGACATCAGCCTTGCAAGTTCACACGGACACAAGGTGACCCTGTGACCCGGTTTGCTTAGAATGTGAGTCTTTGAGCCAAAATCAGGACAAGATAGTAATCACAACCTTTCAGGATGTTATGAATTAAATGAAATAATATCTGTGAGAGCAGATAGTACCTGTGTTTTGTTCTTACTTCCTTGCATATAACTCAACAGTGTCAAGACCAAGATCTAAAATCAGGTATGGGGGTTACTTTGCTGCATCTGATGTGTCCTTCTGGCTATTTACTTCCTCCCAAAATCACTGTCAGGAAAACAAAGTGTAACAGCCAAGATTTAAGTTACTGGGAAATGAATGACAGCTGAGAATCATAATTTTATTCTGGGCTTGTGTTGTTGCCTGTTTTAATTTGACCAAACTCTTAACTTGAACTAGGACTAAGAAATAATGGGGTTTTAACATTTTTTATTAGTATCCCTGCCTAGAGCTTTGTCAGAAACAGAAAAGCAGTGCCCTTCTTTTAGTCTTGATTGGCCACTTCATGGTGACAAAACCATGGAGGAAAATTCTGTCACTTACAGCTGACTACCTGGATATGTGTTCGACACTGAAGGCAAGGCCAGGGTTGAGGTTTAATGATGTTCTTTTGAAGTACTTGAGAGAGCTTTTTTATAGAAAATGGTAGCCAGCTGGTCTCCATCTCTACAGAAAATATAGCAACAGAAGATAAAAGGGAAGCATAAAGAATTTAGGTTACATTTAAGAAGAAACTTCCTAGGAGTATGAGTTATTAGGTTCTCTACTGAATTACCGGAGATAATGTGGAATCTTAATCTCTGGAGATCTCTGAAAATGGAGTACACGCTCATCTGTCCGAAATGCGTTTTCTCTTGAGTCAGAAATAGTGTCCATTGAGGAGCTGCCTAGGCCAGTTATCGGTGAGTTCTTGAAATGCATTACACCCTTCCCGGAAGGCACTAAGTGCAAAACGTTAAAGTTTTCCTTGCAGGGGATCCTGGTGGCCCTGTCTTCTTCCATGGCTTAGGAGGACAGTAGCATCAGTAAAGAGCAGGGATTTCATTCTCCGTTTTGTTTCCATGTTAATAGCTCTGTAAACCTGACGAATAGCTTTGTTCAGCCTCAGTTTCTTTAACTGCAATAGGAAGGCAGTCCTTACTCGAGAAAGATGTTATAAGGATGCACTAGAAAATGTAAGAGAAAACAAACTCTAAAACACCATACAACTCTTAGTTTTATAGGCTAGGCATAGAAATAAAATAAAATGCCCTCCTACCTAAAAGAAGACATTTTCCTCTTTCCTTGATTTTCCTAATTTTTTATTAAATGATGAAACTAGAATCAGCCCACAATGGGCTCTTACTACATGTTCTTTGATAAAGACACTAATGATTTAGCCCAGTGAGAAAGCATGATTTCTTTTTTGTTCTTTTTATTTTTTTAGTTTTTACACGTTTCTCAAAGTCTGGTTTGAAAATTCAAGTGATATAGATAATTGGGTATATGAGTCCAGTACTCAGAGGGAAGTGTGAGCCAGAAAGATAGCTGGAGATTTACTGCACATTCTGTCAATGAAGTTCATTCAAGTATTGATTAAGACGACAGGTAGTTTTGTCACCTTATGTACACGCCTCCTCCAAATAATTACCGTGTTTTGTGTATGCCCCTCTAGTCAGCTATTTAGCTACCTAGCAATATTTAGGCTTTGTGTTTTTTAGATTTGTTTGATTTTCCAAATGTTAAAATATTTAATTACAAAAGAAAGATATTATTTATAATATTCTTGATGATGTTCATTGCAGAAAGATAAAAGTGGCGGCAAATATTGGGTTGTCGGAAAAGTCATGACGCATAT
>NW_017731983.1:894517-940046 GCF_001890085.2 Hipposideros armiger
AATAGGGCAACTCTGAAAATCTTTTGAAAACAGCTCCACAATCTAGAGGTGGGTAATGCATGAGTAAGTGAATTGAAAAAGGAGTGAAAAAGGAGAAATTATCAGCTCGGTGATGAGAAAAACTCAGAAACCTACCAACAGATAGAAATATGGAAGTTAAATAAGTAGTTTAAAGAAAAAAAACAACAACCCTATTCCCTTTTCAGAAGAAAGTGAAGTATGTGGATAAAAAGCTGACCATAAACAAATGTTTTTATTTTTGTCTCTGCAGCAGTTTGGCAAAATCCTAGATGTAGAAATAATCTTTAATGAACGTGGCTCTAAGGTAAGTTCCGTTTCAGCATTAAGTGTGCTTGGTTTCTTTTTAGTTTTGTTTTATTTTAAACAGCAAATAATCAGAAAACTTCAGCTGTTTTTCAAGCTTCCAGAAAGTATCCCAACTATCTGGCTTGGATTGGATTATCTCTAAAAATAAGCCACCACATGCCCAAACTTTATCCTAATATTTAAACCGGGAAAGTGATGGGCCAGAAGCAAGAGAAGTTTGTTTTGCAAGATGAAAAAAAGTCTGGAGGTGAATGGTGGTGATGGTTGCACCACAATGCGATATTTTTAATGCCACTGAACGATACACTTAAAAGTGGTTAAGCTGGTAAATTTTGTTATGTATATTTTACCACCATAAAAAGAATAAACATTTTTAAATTTAAAAATGAAAAAAAGAAGTTTGAGGGAGGAGTGGTGTAGTCAGGAAGATAGGATGTAGGGGACGCCAGTCCTTTATCAGACTTAAATTTGGCCTACGCTGTTTATTCTAAAGGCATGGAGAGATACTACTGAGGAAAGTGCAATTCTAGGAGAATTCTAGTCTTTTAAAATCGAACTTTGAAACAACATAACTTAGAACAAATTGAATATTTCAGTTATTCAGTTGACTTGCTCTCTCTTTTGAATAAACTTTGACAAGGCTTAAATACAGGGAGTAGTGACTCAGGAATTCACTATAAACTGACTTCCCCCTTTAAGTTACACCCAGATAGACAAGCTGTAGGGTGTAGTCACTTCAATCACAAACACAGTGAGTTGATTTTTTTTTTTTTGCATAAAAATGAACAGTTTGCAATTTGATATATGTATTCTCTTCTAAATGTGTTCTACATAAGAACTGAAATTTTTAATTAAAACATTTTCCCTTAATAAATTTACTATTTTAAATTCCCAATCTATACGATTTAGAATTTTTATGCACAAAATAAGCAGCAGTGTTTTTAGGAATGAGGGAATGGTAAAGTCTTACAATGGCGTTATGAAAGAATATTTGATGAACTGAATTTCGGAAAGTTTTATTTAAAAGTTTTCTTCCTCCGCAGCAAATTAAACACACTCTACAGACACAATCAGCTGTGGCCAAGCTTATACATATTTACCTTGCTGTGTTCAGCTCTACTTGCATTTTTAGGTTACACCAGTTTTTGTATTAATTTTCATTTGGTCAGCTCTGCTCAACTTTGAAAATAGCCCTTGGCTATGATTAAATCTCTAAGAATGTAACTTGAGAAAACTCATTTAATCGCTTTATTTAACTTAATATTTATGTCTCTTCAATTTTTTATTCCAAATTCACCATCCTTTGGGAATTAATAACACATATCTTCAGAGGCATATTTACCTGCTGCCCCCATCTGTATTAATACAAGTGTATGTACTGTTTTAATGACTACTATTCCCTTCCTTTATAGAATGCATCAACACTAAAAGTGTTTAACTCTGACCATAATAATTATTTTTTAATTATCAAAGAGGTAATTATACACTAAGCTTCCAGTTTTCAGTTAAAACAAAAAAGATTAATATGCCTATACAGAACTTTCTCCAGCACTTACTTGGTAAGTAGTTTTAAAGTGAAATCTATTCAAACTGTAACCAGAAAAACTATTTATGCTTGTAATTTCCTCATGATGGATTTGTGTTCCTTTGTTGTATAGTTTGCTTTTATTTTTTTGTTACCTTTTTAGATACAAGGTGGAAAATGACGGGTTTAGAGATGAGAAGCACGTGACTGTTAAATAAATGTGTGAAGATCATTGACTACACTGTTTAGCTAAAGTAGCAGTTTAAATGTTTTTGGTTTTTAAGTGTATGCATTTAAGATATCCTTAAGGAGATACTAACAAACAACCAAAAGCCCAATGTAACTTCATCAAGCATTGAGGACTTGCTCCTTACCAAGAAAACCATTTGACTGAGTTCTTGTGAAGCAAAGGAAATTGATCTTTCTTAAGGCTTCTTTCATTGACTTCAAGGATTTGCTTACTACCAAAACATTTTAAATTTACCCGATCCAATTGCTTCTCCCCTGTAACTTTCGTTTTGAAATGACACAAGCCTTTCTTTTCTCTTTGGGGAATGAATCAAAAAGCGTATGCTGCTGCTCTCAGCTTGATGCTGTGTCCTCACTGCCCTTTTTCTTTGGGCTGCTGAAGGATAGACAAGTATTACTAATTGGTAAATGTGTTTAAAACAAAGTCCAGAATTTGGCCTTGTCTTGGACCTGCCTTCAAGGACTGATACGAAACCTGTCTTCATCCCTGCCCTCCTTACCTGTTCCCTAAGGTTCTTTGCTGGAATGGGTTCCCCTGAAACTGTGCTGAGGCGTGTTAATAGACATTTATTTTGGAGTGAAAACCTAGGTACTTCTTCTGGGAGCCACTTCAGATAAATTAATGAGTGCTTCTTTTTTTGTAAATTAAGTTTAGTTTCTTATTTTCTTTTATGTTTGGGGTTGACTATAAAATTACAATGTCTTCAAAGGAACCAGAGAAAAGGAGACTTATGTGGTTCTATTGTTTAGTTAAGAGTCATTCAGTCTTTTAACTGAATGCTTTTCTGGACAGAAATTAGCTTAACTGAAATTTTTTTTAAGCAGTAATGGAAAAACTAGTCACAAAATAATTCTGACATAAGGAATACTTACATGTAAAACAGTATTTAACCAAATGGTTCCAAAACAAAAGGCAGCGCTTTACCATGTCTTATTTTTTATAATGGGACTTACAGCCCAAGGGTTTAGAATATACCCAACTTCAAAACATAGGTGAACACTGTTATGCTTCCGTACCCATCCCTTCCTGTTGCCAATACTCTACCTTTCCAGCCTGCCTGGGAAGCAGAATTTGTGTGCTCCAGGAGGTAATTGTTTCTTTGTTGACTATTTTCCTTTTTTTCCCCTTTGCCCTTCATATTCTAGATTTGGTTTACCTAGATTATTGAATGAATAGATATCATTGACATGCACACACATGCATACATATATACTTGAACTATTTCATGTGGTTTTTAAAAAATCTTTTTACTTCCTACTCCTTCGTGAAAACATAAAGTCAGCTGTATCTAATTCTCTGTGATTCACTGAAACAAAGATAGACTGTTCTTTTGAAAATGTTCAATTAGGATATATGATGAAAAGTGGTACCCCCTGCCAAAAAATGAACTAATGTACTCAAATAGACTCTAGAAAAGGATTATACATATATGTTTAGCTGACTTGAGTCTCCAAATTTCACCAGTCATAGCAAGGATAATGTATTGGTAGAGTGGCCATATGTTCTGTGTTAGCCAGGATAGTTCTACTTTATATCCACTATCTTAACATAATAATAATGTCCCCTTCTTCCCTTAAAGTGCCAGTTTGAACAATCAATTATATTGTCACTCTCCTTAGAGATCCTTTGAGCAACAACTTTAAAAAAAAATACCTTTTAAAAACCATTATATAAGGAAATATGATGTTTAATGAGAAGTAGAAGGAAAAAAGCATACATAGTTCCATATTCACTAATATTCTTCTCATGTATTTCCTTCCAGTCTTTTTTCTCACATAGATTCTTAAACAGAACTCTAAATAATGGTCACCTCGTTCAGCTCCCATTATTCTTGCCCTTGCATTTCTCTGCGAGACACTTTTAATGACTAAGAACTTGTTGCTTTTCAAAGTGTATTCTATTGTTGAAATTCAGACTTTGCACCATCCTTTTCACTATCACCCAGCCCCATAACAATTTGTGATAATTATCAAGTTATTAAAGAAAGAAATATGCAGATTCTAACATTTATATTTTCCCTGAAGTTTTGTCACCATACTTTTGGTATAGTTGTCGCTGGAAGGGACGTATGTATATAAATCCTGAATGTATAGAAGGTGAGGAGCTTCAGACAGTGCCAATCATTAATTCCACTGCAGGACTGCAAACCAGAGCACAGCAACAATTATGGGTATCTCTAGCAAATTTTCAGTTGGTGTGTTCTTATTACTTCTCTCAGGTGGATTTCTGGAGTGGTGGGGATCTGGGTTTGGGCCAGGCTTAAACTTAGGCTGGAATTAGAGAAGATGAAACCTCTCCATCCCAGACACAAGTTATTTCTTGCCTATTATTATTTCTTGCCTATTTCCCTGGCTTTTGATTTCATGAAAAGGGGAATCGCTTATTTCTTTCTTTCAAAATACGATCAAAAGACTGTCTCTGAGATTACACTAAGTTGGCCTTTGCAATTTTCAGTAAAATTTGATAGGTAATGCTGAGATAAAATGTATTTCTTTATACTTAAAACTGAATTAACAGTGCATGTATTTCCAAATGGCTTAGTTTATTTTCTTTGGTTACCATTCATGGGTTTTTAGTTTTATTTTTCTTTTATTTATTTTTTAATTTCTGTGTTCTGGCCATACCCAGGAGAACCGTCTGCTTTTGATTTCTCCCTTAAAAGTTACATGGTAAATTTTCTTTCTCATTCTTCTGAGATGGGAAAATTCAAAGATTATCATACAAATTAAAAAATACTTTTACAATGCTCATCCTGTTGCTTGTTATTTATTTCAGTCTGAGGCCAGACTAAAAAGGTGACAGTTATTCGGCTCCTCTACGCCCTTGATGATAAATGGATGTCAGGGCAGGAGATAAAATTTTTGTCACACTCAGGGAAGAAGTTTAAACCACAACCACACACCTCATAAACACACCATTCCTTGATTTCCAAAAGACAGCTAAAATAGCTGGTAATCACTTTTATAAAACTGGTGTGTTTAAATTATTAGCATATTTAGGTATGACTTTAGGTATGAGCTTAAGGCATATGGGCCTGCATTTGTCCAGCACAGTGGCCATTTCAAGCACTTGAAATGTGGCGAGTCTAAATTGAGATGGGCTTTCAGTGTAAATTACACGCCAATTTCAAAGACTTAGCACAAAAAAAAGAATGTTAAACATCTCACTAATAATGTTTTTATGTTGATGCCATGTTGAAATGATTTGTATATATTGGGTTAAATAAAATATATTATTGAAATTAAAATAACTTGTTTTTACTTTTTTAATGTGGCTAGTAGAAAATTTTTAATTATGTATGTGGCTCATGTTATAGTTCTATGGGATAGTGCTGATGTTGACAAACATGTCAACATATTTTTTTTAATTAAAAATAAAACTTTACTTTTAGTTTATCTGTTTATCTTCTTTACATACCTGAAATATGCTTGGTAAGAGAATTACCAAAGATTAAATCTTAATTTGACTGTAGCTATTCAGACTGGCTATTATGTTTCCCTGTTTGATACATTGTATGATCATTTTAAAGCTCTTCTAAGAAATATGTATGTGTTAGGTTTAGACATAATTTTCTTAAATTTTTTTTCAAAGCAAAAGATCTGAATGACCAAACTTAATGTGAATTAGATTTCCCAAAGTGAAGGAACATTAAAACATAGCATCATGGAAGCATATTTTCCCATTAGTCCATTTTTAAACCTAGATAATCTGTGACTATCCTTAGCTCAATTCCTGGCACATTTTCAAAAGTGCTAAATTTTGTTGAAGAAACAGTACATTAAATTTTTTTTCAAGCTTTTTGAATTAATCTTCTTGAAACCAAATTGTAAATGTGATAGATAATAGCAAGCGTGAAGTTGAGTTGATAGAAAATCATCTGTTTAAAGTTTCAACACGAGAAAAAAGTATTTAAAAACAATACTTTAAACTGATAAGAACAGATACTACACTTGATCTTAGCCAAAAGGCTGAGAAGCGATTAAAAACAATACTTTAAAAATGTTGGTTATAGGGCCAGTCGAGTGGCTCAGTTGGTTAAGAGCTCACTCAAGAGTACAAGCTCTGAGCAAGGGTTGCCGGTTTGATTCACGGCCCGAGCTGAGCTGCCAACAGGTGGCAGGATGGCTCAGCTAAAAAAAAAAAAAAATTACCTTTCTAATCACAGACTTTGATTCTAAGAGGTATATATTAATTTCCTATTGCTTGTGAATGAATTAACCACAAATTTGGTGGCTTAATACAACACATTTATTATCTTACAGTTCTGGAGGACAGAAGCCCAAAGTGGGTCCCACTAGCCTAAAATCCAAGTGTTGGAGGACTGCATTCCTTCCTGCAGCTCTAAGAGATAATTGACTTCCCTGCCTTTTCCAGCTTCTGGAGGTGGCCCACGTTCCTTAGCGTATAGCCCCCTTCCATCTTCAAAGCCATCAGTGGCCAGTCCAGTCGTTCTCAGGCTGCTGCGCTCTGGTTCTGACTCTCCTGTCTCCCTCTTTCACATATAGGCGCTCTTGTGATTACATGGGCCCACCTAGATAATCCAGGGTAATCTCCCTATCGCAAGGTCATTAATTTAATCACATCTGCAAAACCCCTTTTGCCATGTAAGGTAATATGCTCACAGGTTCTGGGGATTAGGACAGCTTGGGGTGGGGGGCATTATTCTGCCTGTTTATCTTCAAAGGAAAGAGAGAGATCCTCTGACCTCCATGTTTCCTATCAGGAGATCCCACAGTATCAGCAAGGCCTCCTTCCTGCTCTTTCCCTAGGTGAAGATACCTGTAAAGGGTGCTTTATTCTCATGCCTTTGGTATCTTGATTAGCATTTCCCTTGGAGTATAAGCACCTTTCTTTATGAAACATTTTTAAAGCATTTGAAAGTGAAATTTTGTTCTAGACTATTAAAGTCATTATTGAGAAAAACATACAAGCAGACTTCAAGGTTAAACTTGGTCATTTGCTGACTAAAATATGTCAATGCGTATGATAAACACCCTGTATTTTTTTGGATATGCAATTATTGTGTCACAGATGTTCTGTCAACACATTTCAGAAAGGAGGGTCATAGAACACATTTGGCAATTAGATTTGAAAAAGAAGATTAGAAGGATTTTAGGACTAATGTAGTTTAGTAAATAGAATACCAAACTTAGATTTCAAAGCTTAATTTCTAATTTCCTCACCGTTAACTGGAAGAAGCAGCTACATAAAAGGAAGAAGGCCTTGTTGGTGCTTGGGTACTTAACCTCAGTTTCTTTACCTTCAAAACAAAACCAACAGATTTATCCTTTCTATCCATGCTGTATTTAAAAGACAAACAACTATGTATGTTGTTTATACGTATATAGATAGTCATAATGCTTAAATTAAAAGCCTAGCTTTAGTCTCCATGTAATCTGTTATACAAGTACTAATTTATTAATTTAACCCAAGGCATAAAATGTATGAGGCTGTGACACTCAGTTGGAATACACTTTCCTATTGGAGAATTGGAGAACTGGTTTCCTGTCTTCAGCAGATCTAGTGTCAATGACAAATGGTGTGATTTATTAATAACTTGCCCTTGTATACCTTGACTTGTCAAAGTGGCCGTAACATATTGATACCAAAATTTGTTTCTTAAAATGTGTTCCCATTGATCTTTTCAACACATTGGCATTTTTAAGGGAAACACTGACTAAAAATTACCCATAATATCCCATCTCAAGCAACATGCATTTAAAATTTTCTGTCAGCTTAACATTGCGCTTCTAGGGTATTTGTGGCGATATCCAAATTGATAGTCGACATAATCGACTAGAATCCTCCATGGGTCGCCACCCAACCATTTAATCATTAGAATGGAGTAATCAAACCCTTCAAAATGATGGAGTTGCTTTTATAAAATCTTATGGACCAATGCACACTCTTTGCCATCTCAGTTAAGAATATGTTTTGCATGTATAGGAGTACCCATGGTATTAAGCTGTAAAGCAGAACTTCAGTAAAAATACAGGGTTCCATGTTGTCATCCTACAATGGAAGGTTCAGAGAACACTGAAGGGACAGGGAAGCTGTTGAGAAATGAGGACTTTCCCAGAAAATCCTAAGAATTTATCATTCTACAGATGTAAATATAGTTGCAAAGTGGAGAAAGAAGGAAAAAGTACCTAGAATGAAGCTGATATAATTCCTCACGAAATAGTCATATAAGAATATAGTAAATCCTACTGATGTTGAAATTAACTGTGATGACCCAGACAGCATTTTCAGATAGAATGTGAACAATAAAGTAGGGTAACTCCCTGGTCTCCTGCTTTGTCCACTTAATGAATTAAAGCTTCTTGGGATTGGTTTGGTGTTGCAGTAGCTACATTGCACAAATAAATTAATCCTAACTCAAGGTAGCAGCTGTAATTGCTGTTTTATGGTATCCTTTTCCTGTTGAATAGCATGCAACTGGTGTCGCTAACGTACATCTCACTCCCATCGCCCTTGAGCTACTCCTTTTTTCTCTATAAACAAAAATTGCCAATACATTTAATCGCAGACACAGGCTTCAACAAATGTGTAATTCGGCAAGTTTGGATAAGCGATTTTCTGAAATTCAGCTGAATGTATTTTTACTCTGTGTGCCAGTCTGGTTGTTTACAATCAGCACTGAAGAAATGTCGCAATTGCTTGACCCTGCTTAGTGACAGTTTCGTTTGCTTAGATGTCCATGAGTACTTTTCTTTACTATACCCATTACCTGTGAAATTATACATCAAGATTATGTCTTAAATGACCCTGTTTCTGAAGGAATTAATGGTGATATAAGCAAGAGACAAAGTTGGGCTAAAATGGTCAGACTTTCTAAAAATCTCATTATACAATGATGATACCTAAATATCAGGTTTCCTGGAGAAACTACTAGGGACTAGTCAATTTAATTAAATACTTTTAGTGTCATATAAAGGGACACATATATTAACAGCATGAATTGAGAAAGATAGGGCATTTTTAAAAAAATACTCAGATTCTTGGTTGAATAATTTGACCCGAGTAACTCTATCCCTTAATTTTGGTCTGGCCTCACATGCTTTATGTTTTATTTTATTATTGTTATTATTGTTGTTAATTACATTATCATTATTATTATTATTATTATTATTATTATTATTATTATTATGACCACTACAGTTCTTTATTCTTTTATTGGGTTTAATTTCCTTTTACAAAAATATGCATGGACCGAAAAATGTGACTTTGGGAGCGTATTGCTGAGTTGTTGCTGATGTCAGTTTCATACTGTGATATTTTTTTCTCTATTTACCACGGGATCAGTACTTCAATATAACGATGTGCATGTTTTCCCCCCTTCTCCCGCTGCATGCAGGGATTCGGGTTCGTAACTTTCGAGAATAGTGCTGATGCAGACAGGGCCAGGGAGAAATTACACGGCACCGTGGTAGAGGGCCGTAAAATCGAGGTGCATGTCTTCAATAATTCAATCTCTGGTTTATATTTTTCTTTTCTCTTTTTATGTATTGCCTCACTTATTTCACATTTGGAACCTTGTGTGTGTGTGTGTGTGCGCGTGCACATGTATGTGTGTGTGTGTGTGTGTGTCTCCTTCACTTTCTTGCACTAAAATGTATAAAAATAACACTTCTGTCCTCTCTCACCTTTTTTTGTTGTCTGGGGATTTTAATTTGAATTCACTTGTGTGTGTATGTGTATTTTTCATTTACTTTTTTTCCTCCAAAACGTTCATCCTTCTGCTCTCTTGATTTTTTTCCTTTGCTTCAGTTTGCGAGACTCCAAATTCCTGCGATCAGGCCAAAATAAAACTAACTTAACAAATGTCTATAACTATCCAATTTATAACATTGTGTCCTGTAATAAATCAAGGGGCCAGCCAATGCCCTCTTTCGGGAGGCCAGTTCGCCTCCATGTGCATGTGATAAGCAAAGAACAGAAGATGGTAGAGGTTGTGGGGAGGGAGAGAAGAATCCAAAATTCATGTGGTTTTCAAGTATATTTAACATCAAGAATTTCAACAGTAAAGGGATGATAAAATCCTCAGACAGGGTTTGATGGCTGCCTGTGAATGTCCTGTTATTGTGACCCAGTCAGCCACCTGGTGGTCACCAGCCCTCCTTAAGAAGGCAATGAAGGTTAACTGGCTCCTTTCCCCTTTCCCAGTTTTTAAAAGTATAAAATATACAAGCCACCATTTTGAGTAAGATGTCTGCATATTTTGCTTTTTTTTCCCCTCCCTTTCCAATGGTTTAGCATTTAGGGCCCTTCACTTGACTCACTCTTTCCATGGTAACTATACACAAAGCTGGCGATGGTGCCCGATGGCGGTAAGTGGAACCAAAGCACTAGAGAAGAAGCTTTATAAACTGTAATTACCAAACAAATAAGAAAGAAAAAGTCCATCTGCCATCTCACATTAACACTACAAAATGTGACTTGACTTGTTGCTCCTCTTCCCCCCCCCCTTTTATTTTCGATGCTGTTGGGTAATGCCGCCTGGACTTGGATGTACATTGTTTTGTAGCCGTCTGAGCTGTTTGGTACTGACATCGTGGTGATTTGCCCCCTGCACATCTTACTCAGAGTTACTGAACTCCAGTTTGGCTGGTTTTATTAATGCACTTCCTGCCCCTACTTCCTTTCCTACTTTTCCTCTTTCCCAAACTGTTCAGAGCTGTGACTGTTCTCTCTTTGTCCTTGACGGCTCTGCTTCCTGCCCGCGACACCCTTCCTGACCTCTTTCTTTGCCCTGCCTTTTTGTGCTCTTTACCCAAGTTCCTCTCCCACCCTTTCTCTCTGTTACTTGCAGCTATTGGTCTCTTTTTGCTGACTGGTGGTTTCTGATTGGTTCTGGCCATTTTTCTTTTTAAGTGCTTGGGTGCATTCTGCTCTCGCAGCTGGTGTAAGCCCCTGCCCCATTCTAATCCCGTCTGTCAGAGCCTCGCTCTTCTCTTTCCCTTCTTTCCAAAACTGATTGTTTTTTTTTTCTTTCTTTTATTTGTGTGTGTGTGTTTTTAACCGCATGCTCACAGTCTCATCATTGTTGTATCCCATTCTTTCTTTTTAAATGTGAAATGTTTGTATTATTTGGTGGGTCAGACTAGAGTAAATGCAGTTTTCAAGCTCTTTCCCTCACATAGGAATATTATCACTATATAAATCCTAAAAGACAGTAAGACAATTTTTAGTTCCAATTTTACCTAAAATTGGCCTTTTTATAACATAAATGTATCACTATACAAATTTAACATAATGTAAATCTTCAGAGGCAAAATAAGACATTTATATTTTGTATGTTTTATAATTGTTTTTTTAAAAATTGGCCTGTTTTATGATCTGACAGCACTACTTACCGGTAATCAAGTTTTAGCACGAGGCTTCATCATTCTTGCAAGAGCTTTGAGGATCATTCTTGCAAGAGCTTTGAGGCTGGTTCTGACACTGGGCCACAGGATCCTGACTTCTAAGGAGTATCCTAAGCTTAATAGTCTAAGCTCTGTTCATCTTTCCTCCATCAGCACCACCTTTGTAACTCCTGCCTACCCTAGCACTAAGAATGTTTTAAATTACGCCATTTTACAATTAGCGTAATTTATTAGCTTTAGTTTTTTCAGTTCTTTTAATTGCCTAGTTTGAAGGCCTTCTGAAAACATTATTTATAAATGCTAAAACCACAGAGTCTAGAAAATTCACAGTGGTTCTGAAGACTGTCATCATGAGAACCGAGTTCCTACATTGACTAACTTCAAACAGCAAAATCTTAGACAAACATAAAAAATGCCGATCGTTCAAATAGGTGAAATCTCAGATTCATTTTCTTATCTTCTTGTAAATCTATTTCCTGGCCCATGTGGGAAGACTGTTTTATTAATGAACTTCAAGTTCATGTGCAAACAGAATTGTTTCCAATTTACCTTTTTTTCCATATTTTCTGTAATGCAGAGACTTCTCTGTTTAAGAGATATCCAAAGAACTTGCAAATGTATTTTTTCTTTGGAATACATTGGGTGGTAAAGCAGCCCCAGGTTCCCATTTGGAGACTGAGAAACTGCATTTTACTCTTGTTAGCCTCATTTAATAAACACTTCAATTAAAATACTATAAATATTTTATATTGCTGTATTAATTATTTAAATCAGTGCTCTCTGAAATTTACATTTTAAACTGAGTGCTATGTTACTGGATGAACAACTCCGTGTTCCTTAATGTGGGCTCCTCCTCCCTGTCCCTTCTTTCTATTTTTAGGTGAATAATGCTACAGCACGTGTAATGACCAATAAGAAGATGGTCACACCATATGCAAACGGTAAGAGATTGCAAGTCATCTTCAGAATGGTGTCATTTATTCTTGAATAAATATATGAGCTTTTCATACACATCAAAGAATCTCTCTTGATCTCAGTCTTAAGACAGCATTTTCTTTACCTAAGGATGGTATTTTATTTTTAGAAATTACCTTTTTTCTTAGAATGAAGTTATTTAGTCATTAAGGTGTTATGGGCTCAGTAAAGTTCATCTTATACACAGTATGAGCGTGTCATTTGAGGTTACCTATTAACTCTAGTTAGGTCCCAATAGGGTACACTCTGTTTTAGTTGCTGTAGTTCTTTGTAATATATTAGGTATGCCCATTAAAGCCCTGGACACCCACCAACTCTCACTTTTACTGCTGCTTCCTACTCATTTGAGCATGAATGGAAAAATCCTTGACCCCTGGCTCTCCTTTTTTCTAGAGGTAACAGCCATGGGGTGTGCATGTATGTGCGCGCACACGTGCATCTTCAATTTTCTAATCCAGGGGTCGGCAAACTTTTGAGATGGAAGAGCCAATCCTGTCCCTCGAAGTTTTGCGAGATCTATAAAACAAATGAAATCACTATTATGTGAATAATATCCTTTAAAATTTTTATGAACGAAACTGTGATAGTTTTATTTTCATTTTCAATTTTACTTCAGAGCCACATGTACGTACCCAAAGAGCCACATGTGGCTCACGAGTCGCAGTTTGCCGACCCCTGTTCTAGTCCATGACTACATGTTTTATAGTGAGTTTTATAATTGTTTTTCATTGAGAAGGAAATTTTCTGTGAGTATTTTATCTAATAAAAACAGAACTTTTACATCAGTTGTCAAATTTAGTCTAGACTCCTATTCTCTAAATGAGATAGGATAGGATTTTAATCTGTAATGCAACAGTTGCTTTGCAAATTTGGCCATCTTGGGGGGGCAAGAGGAAACTGAGTGGGTTGGGTCCTGAGGCCTCCCACTCTACTTTGGTCTAAACAACTTCTCATTCTCTGTTGTATATTTTAGAGTTCTGCATAAGATTTATCTAGAATGAAAGGGAGGCTTTCTCCCTTTTTAATTGCTTTATAAAAACTTGAACCTACTGCTAGAGTATGTACTGGTAATGTCTTAAGTAGAAGTACAATATATTAGTATTGAGTGTATCCCACAAAGTCTTCAATAAATATATGTAACCCAGCTTTTCAAACAGATTGATATAAATCAGCATAATTTATATTTTCCCTGCTCATTTTATCAGCGGTATATCATGTGACCACCTCCCACTTTATCTCGTTTTCTTCTTTTCACTATCACTAAAACAGAAGTGTCTGCAATTTTGATAAAAACCCAATGTAAACAAAAAAGGAGGGACAGAAAAGTATGTCCGATTTCTTTAAGATCCAGGGGGAATGGTGTGGCAGAAAGAGCCGCTGACTGGAATTCAGAAATTTTACTTCCGGAGTTGACTCTTCAAATTTACCCTGTGACAGTCGGCCAATTTCATAAACCTATCCAGTTCTGTTTTCAGCTCTATAGATTGGCAGCCATAGAATTTTAACATGAGTGGCTCTTTAGAAGTCACCAAAATCCAGCCCTCTTAGCTTATTATTATTTAGGAAATGAAGCCCCGAGAGGTATCGTTACTTACTCATTGTCCCAGAGGTAGTACCTATTGTAACACTCTCTTTGGGTTTTGTGAAGGTCAAAATGGCATAAACATCTGTGAAAATACATTGTAATTTGTACAAAACTCAACATATAGAAATATTATTGACAGCATGCCATTGTACATCATCATTATAATGTGCATTCATTGCATTTATTTAAAGGGAGTGCCCCGGTAATAGTCCCATTGGTAGGAAAGACAAGGTTATTATTTTTTTTTTTTAAAGATTTTTATTGGGGAATTGGGGGGATGGGAACAGTGCTGGGGAATTGGGGGAAGGGGAACAGACAAGTTGCTGTCCTTTTGCTCTTCAGTCTAGTTGTGGAGGATGTTGCTTCACTGGCCCAAGTTGGCACCATCATTGCGCTCTTCTCTGGCGAGGCAGATCAGTCGCCGGCTTCTGGACGGCCGCTCACTGCGGCTGCTGGCCGCTCACGCTGGCTGCTGGCTACACACGGTAGCCCATGGCAATCCACTGCCACAGGGACTGCAGCCCACGCCGTCGCCGGCGACTCAGGGCAGCCTAGCTCCAGGTTGAGCTGTTGTTCAGCATCTTAGCTGTAGAGGGCAGTGTCACTGGCCCTCATATGTGGGATCCGAACCGGGGCCCTCTGGCATCCCAAGCGAGTTCTTAACCATCGCGCCACTCGGCCGGCCCGACAAGGTTATTTTTTAATATTACTCTAAAACAATATTCAAACCTCACGGAGCCAAACCTGCATCTTCAGTGTTCAAGGTTCTGACAGGAGCGAGCTGGGACCCCTTCTGGTGAATTCTCAGGCAGCGTTTTAGTTCATGTTGGGTGGAGTCACTTGATTTGTCTGACATTACAGACTTGGTGCTCTTACAACTCCAGCAGGATTCAAACCCAGATTTTGCCAAATTTTTCTGTGGACTAGTGATGAGGCATGTCTGTGAACCCATAAACTAATGAATGGGGATTGGATTGACTCGTAATGAATGGGTTTTCTCTTGCATAATGTCTTTGCTTGTAGCCATTTAAATGTGGCAGTTGGCCTCTTCTGTCCATATAGTCACAGAGCAGTTGTGGCATATGTAGGCCCTTAAGCTAATACAAACTAAGTAAACTAAAAAGCCAGTCTTTAGAAAAATATAGGGCATGTTTGCTTATTTATGTATAAAATTCAATAAATATTGTTAATGTTACTATATGTAATTCTCTTTAATGATCAGTGGGCAGGAGGACATTTTTCTTTTTCGAACACTTGTCATAGTCTTACAAATATAAAAATGGGAATGAAGAAATACAGTTGACGCCAAATATAATGTTTGGGAATACTGAAAATGTATAAATGTTTAAGCAAATGTTCGACAGCAGTCTAGTATCCGTCAGCTAAAAAGTCTGCTTAAATGTGTTCATTACAAATTCAAATCTCAGAAGACATGCTCTGAAGTTGAGAATGTACCTGGAATTTTATTATGGCATGTCTCTCCTTGCCGCCTTGGTTAACTCCAGTGAAATCCCAATAGTAAATCCCAATGAAAGGAGATTTCAGTTTGCCCAGGATACCATCAACATGGTATAGATGAACATGGAGTTCAAAGATCCAGGTCAAATTTGAATTCACCCAAAGGACACCTTTATGAAAATAATTGGAGTAGTAAGTAGTGTTAAGACGATATATAGGAAAGTGCATCACAGCGCGGTACACGATGATACACACTGTATTATGCCTCTTTTCCTAAACAGGGAGTAGGTCAGTAGGCAGTTCTATGAGCGGCAGTACACCACACCCCAAGATTTACTCATATTTGCTTTTCCTTTTCGCATTCCCTTTCCATCTTCCTACCTCCCAATTTTTTTTCTCTCCCCTCTTTTCCTCTTACCTTCCCCGCAGCCCCTCATTATCCCTTTACTGTGCTCATCCTGCTTCAAGATCATCAGGCCTGGAAACATCACTGTCAATGTTAGAATGCCACAGCCGGCATTCTAAAGAAAAGGTGGCACTAGACAGAAATAAACCCAGAGATGCCTGAGGCCTGCCCGCACATCACTCCTTCTCCCCGTGCTCCTTACGCAGCCTCCAGTGCTCACTGTCTGTCCTCTCTTTCATTTCAGGTTGGAAATTAAGCCCAGTAGTTGGAGCTGTATATGGCCCCGAGTTATATGCAGGTAGGATTTAAGTTAATTTTTCCATGTGTGCTATTATATAAACTGTCACAGCATCTGTTGTTTTTCAATTTGCTATTCCTTGGTAACCTTTTTGCATTTTTAAATTTTTTTAAATACGATCAGCATCCAGCTTCCAAGCGGACGTGTCCCTAGGCAACGAAGCGGCTGTGCCCCTGTCGGGAAGAGGGGGCATCAACACTTACATTCCTCTAATCAGTAAGTAGCCTCTGCCGGCCTGGCACTGCTTGGCTGTCGTGAGTGGGCAGCAGTGGGCCCACAGTCCTCTGTTCCCTGAGTGTCACCCATAACTGAACAGGAGGCAATGCCCTGGCCTGCTCAGCCTGTGCTAGAGTCTTTTTGACTACATGTGAAGATTGCCACAAAGCATAAATACTTGGAAAAGGCAGAGGTGGGGTGAGGGCATGTAAAGAACATTTCAGTCTGTACTTGATCATAAAGAAAACAGAAGAAGTAAGTATTTTTGGAATATATTATACATGTTCTCTGCAAGTCAGCTTTGGGGCCTTCAGAGTGTCATTTAAAAGCATCTCCAGGATTATTGGTTATTAGCTCTGTTGATACCTTTTTTTTTTTTTTTTAAATTGCGGAATTGGGGAAGGGGAATAGTGGTGAGGAGTTGGGGAGGAGAACCAGCCAAGTTGTTGTTCTTCAATCTTAGTTGAGGATGCCAGTTGCCATCTGGCTGCCCGTTGGCAGCTCGTGGCCTCTAAGCTCAAGGTGCTGTGTTCAGTTAGTAGCGAGTGGGCATAGCCACCATCCCATGCGGGAGTCGAACCAGCAGCCTTGTTGTTAAGAGCGTGCACTCTATCCACTGAGCCATCCAGGCGGCAGCTCAGCTCAAGGTGCCGACTTCGTTCAGTCTTAGTTGCGGGCGGCTGTAGCCCACCCTCGAACAGGCAGTCTTGTTAGGAGCACGTGCTTTCACCAGTTAAGCAATTCTGCCACCTGTTGGCAGCTCAGCAGCAGCTCAGCTCGGGCGCAGCATCACTGGCCCATGTGAGAATCGAACCAGTGGCCCTGTTGCTCAGAGCTCGCGCTCTTAAGCTAATTCTTAACCAACTGAGCCACTCGGCCGGCCCCTCTGTTGATCTCTTGAAAGTCATTTTGACCTGAGCCATCTTGCTCAGCAAGAGGTATGAGAGAGTTCAGTGGACATGGCATCAGTGTCCCTGCAGGCTTTCCAGAGGGCAACACACAGGAAGTGGACCCTTAGAGAGTATCTGCCTCTTTACAGGATGCAAGCAAGGCCACAGAGGACAGGTAGTTTCCCTCTCACCTTAATGTTTTTGGATTAAAACATTTTAAGTAAAGGAACAAAGTTGACTAATGAGATGAAATGTCAAGATTATTGTGTTCAGCACCATGTAAAAACATAAATTAATATTCTTATGAAGAACAGTGATTATAGGCACATAATCATGATTTGAAACAAGATTAATCATTGACCAGAGAGTTTATATCAGTCGATTTAAACTGCCCACAGAAATTAGAAGTCTCGTCTCTTGTTATGGCTGTAGTTCTCAGAGCTGCTCACCTGCGTCTCAACAGCTTGCACTGTGATGCCAAAATGGGGATGGGGCAGAGGAAATTCAGTCAAGATTTGCGATGATGGAGGCACGGCACCATTAGCTTTTGCATATTGGGTCTCTCTTTGCATTTCTTTTTTCAGAAAAGATATGGTACATACCTTTTCATCTTTCCTGTAATTGGTTCAAAGCAAGTTGTGATTGTACACCTGTGGTTGAATGCAAGTTGACATTTGTGTCATATTTTGGGTCTCCCTTTAGTTCCTGGCTTTCCTTACCCAACTGCAGCCACCACGGCGGCCGCTTTCAGAGGAGCCCATCTGAGGGGCAGAGGGCGGACGGTATATGGTGCAGTCCGAGCGGTACCTCCAACAGCCATTCCCGCCTATCCAGGGTAAGCATTAGATTCCAAAATAAGCAACTGGACAAGAAAGTACCATGGCCCTCTTATAACTCCTGGGACGTTGCCGTGCCACATAGTAGAGATTCTAAGAATATTTGCAAATTAATGGATTAGATGGCAAGAACCAAAATATACCATCATCAGAATGTAATAGATATCAATTCATTATATAAATCTTCATTTGGGCCAACTTAAGCCCTCATGGTAGCGGCTTGAGATAGTAGCCAGAACCGTCTTGTGTTTACTAGCAGTGTGTTGGCATGGAGTTCACTCGGCATCGCACGAATGTGGATTAACATGACTGCAGAGAGCCAAACGAGGAGCGCAAGCTTGTAGTTCAAGCCTGCATCTGCTGTTCTCACCCCCCATCACCACCCTGGGTCCGGGCTGAGGCTCCCACACGTGCCCTCCCTTTTGGCTTCACTGCCTGGGTGGTGAGCAGCAGAACTAGTTACCCACAATGGATTTGCTTTCTTTGTAGGAAACGGATTAAAAGAGGTTAATTGAAAGATGAACCAAGTCCAATTGAATCAAGGGAGAAAGGGAGAAGTAGGAGAATTAAACTACAGGTGGCTACTGAGTGATGGTGAAACAACAAATGGAGCTGAGCACCCTTCCCCCTTTGATTTTTGTACGGAGGGTGTCTCCTGCAGTGGAATGATTCCAGAGCAACAAATAAATCCTTTGTTACTGAATGGGGGAGAAGGAGTGAAGAGGGCAGGTTTTGTTTTCAGGTGTTTCTCAGTGTCAGCCTAAAATGTATATTTTTAGAGTGGGCTTTTTCATAAGTTAGTTGGATCAAGGACTTTCCTTCTTCAAAGATGTGATATTTGCGTTCTTCCTCTTTTCTCTGCCTATGACAGGTTTTTTTTCCTTATGCTTATTGAGGAATAAACTTAAGGGCAGAGGAGCCTCTTCATTGCTACTTAGTTAAAATGCAAAAGGAAAGAGCCTCCTTTGGGTCCTTTTCTGACAGTGAACTTGGCTTTGAGGTGTGCTGATTCAGCATTCAGTCATAGACCAAATGGACCTGCCGTCAGGGGTCCTCCATGGCACAATCCTGTGCTGTAATTCCAAAGCATTTTTATTAGGCAGATACGTGTGCATGTTGAAATAGGCAGGCTCCAAAAGCCACTGGAAGGGAACTGCTTTAGAAATACACTTTTGTTTGCAAGATACAGATGATTAAATCCCATGCATCCCATCATCTCCATCTTCTGCCATTACTTACTTTTAATTTGATCCTTTTTTTCTCTCAACTTGCCTTTGACCTTCAACCTCTGACATCTCTTTTTAAAGAAGTAAGATAAAGATGCAGTATTGTTTCACCAAGAAATAATTCAAGTAAAACATAAAAATGTACCTTTTGGAAGTTCTACACACTAGGAAAATTGTTCACGTAGCGTCTTCCATTTCAGCCCAAGAGAGCTTGCCGTCATGTTTGTGGAAAGAAATACTGCTCACCAGAAGCATGGGACTTCTTTATTTTCTAATATTCCTGAATTACTTTATAAAGTGATTGAATCCGTTCCTATTCAATGTAGGCCATTTCAGTATATTGGCTACACTTGAGTCAGGTATATATTTGTTCAAAGATATTTTATCTTTCTGGCTAATCACATCAATGACTGTGCATAACATTGAACGCTGATTTCCCATGTTTTCTGTTTTATTAACTAAACCACCTGTTTACATGGAAGATGGCAAGGAATAAGTCCAGTATTTTATGGGGAATTGCCTAAAATTGCTTCTCCACTTAGTAAACTAATTTCATCATTAATCATTGTGTTTTAGCCTCCTAGTGGCATTTGATACAGGGAATAGTGGAATTCTTCTAGAATGTAGGTGAATATTCCCAGTGAGTGACGCAGCTTAGTGTAAAATTTATTCATGTTTTTAATGCCACCACTCTTCTCTGTGGGACGAATGGTTTTTAACCGTTGCCTGTATCCCCTCTCTGAAATTGTTGAAGGTTAACTAGTCACCATTTGGCATCAGCGCTTTGCTTTGAATCAGCCGTCTCATTATGGACAAGTCTCTTTTTTACAAAAATGCAGTTGAGAGGCAGATTACTTTCCAATATCATTCTTTCACTGCAATTGGAGACTATGAAAATGGGTAGAATTTATCTAAGCGAACATCACAAATGGGTGTAATTTGCCTGTTGTGTAATCCAAAGGCGCAGCATGTTTGGGGCACTGCAAAGTGTGGCCATACTGTCCTGGAAACACAGCAAAATGTCATTGGAAGTAGAACTCAGAAATGTTCCCACTACTTGTAGGAAATAAACGATTGCATATTCAAGTTAAAAATATGATTTGATGACCTCACTTGCTAGCTAATTGGTTATTGTAACAGAGAAGGTAGTGGTGAAAATGTCCAGGTTGTTTAGTTGAATAAACAATAAACGGATCTTCTAATTTAAAACAGCCAAATCTTGATTTAACAAATATGAAGAAGAAAATCTTTTATCCCTATCCCTGTTCTATGTCTGTTGGTCCCAAAATAATATTTTGGGGTAATTATATGCACAAAGTACCTCAAAGGTTTGAAATCTACATTTTAGTTATAAAAGTTTAGTGTTGCTCAGAATTAAAACAAAAAGTCATGTATTTTGTTTGTTGGCTACAAGATTAATTTTCTAAACAGGAAAATAAACCCTTCTATTCCTAATCAGTTACTTTCTCAGTTTCATTCTTTTAAATAAAAACAGGTCTTGCCCAGAACGTCAGTTAACAATAGTATTTTTCAGAATTCCATGAATATTCTTACAGTCAAAAGAGAGCCCTTAAAATCTTCCAGTTAACTCCTCCCACTCTGGATTATATTGTTACTATCTGGGATCCCCACTGCACCTTTCAATTCTTGGACCTTGGACCAATCACCTTAACCTTTAGCTCATTATCTCTGCTTGTGAAAGCAATGCATTGTGGGTATTTTTGGTTGTGTTTTTTTTTTTTTAATTACATTCTGTGTTTACTTTGGTCAGAATTGATTGACTTGTTTTTCTGAGGTGTTGCATTGGTTCTTAAAATGCTGAATAATAATACTTTGCATGCTTGTGTGATCAGCCAAATCTTATCGCATGTCTAATGTGCAGGGTAAAAAGCAGGTGATGTATGGATATTGGGAAAATTTACACATTACTACAAAACCAAAAGAAAATAATAAACATCATTTTGATACATACTTTTGCCTATGTCCCACCCTAATGGAATTCTTTGGGTTTGTTTTTTCATGTTAAACTCCCCTCTACATGCCAGCTCTTTCTACCACCCCCTTACCGCACCCCAAACCCCCCCCACACACACACACACACAGACACATACCTTTCGAAAGCTCTTTAAAGAAAACCTCCTCATAGGTCAAGCTTCTTTTTAAAAATACTCCAGGTATGAAAAGGCAAGGTTTCCAGCCCAGCAGATTTTCGATAGCTTCATTAGGCCCTCTGGGGATGCTCTTTACTGTTTTCATCTTCCATTAATTACCAGCCATCCAGGTTGTTCATTCCAGGTTTGCACTCCCTCCCCTCCGCGCATGTCCTGGAGCTGTGTAACGTGCGTGTGCACCTTCACATTTTCCTTGCTGACTTGCTGTGGCCCAAGCCCAGGTTATGTATTCATACATCACCTGCCTGTGTAGAACGCATGTGCATGCTGCCGTCCTCAATAACCGGAATGTGTTTCTGTTCTTTTGTTTTTTTGTTTTTGTTTTTGTGTGGATTTTCTGCAGTGTGGTTTACCAGGACGGATTTTACGGTGCTGACCTCTATGTAAGTACACACACTGGGGCCTTCTCGACCCCATCCCCTGACAAGCCAGCCTTTTTTTTTCTGTTTCTTTGGTTTGGTTTGGTTTTATTTTTTTAATATAATTTATTTAATTTTTGTTTTCTTTTTCCATGTGGATATATATATTTATATATTTAAGAATGCAAGCATGCTTCTCTGCCACTGCGCTTGCCCCTGGGTGCAGAAACTAAGCCTTTGGGTTTCCTGGTCGTTGCTAGAGTCAGTCTACTGGACATATTCTTTTCCCTTCCCTATACCTGCAGGGGTTCTCTGGATCACTAAGATATCTGCGAGATGGTCAGCAGGTTTAAAGTCTCTTATTACTGTCGTATCATGTGCATACATAAATGACAGGATAGCTGAGCCGGAAGCCAGCTCTTTCCCTTCTCTGCTTTTCGTTTCATTTCACATCCCTCTTTAGATCATTAGAGCCTCCATTTATAAGATGGTAGTAAGTATGCTTTAGGAATGGTGTGCTTTCCTGTTTCACGTTCTTTGAGAGAGCACTGATTTATGAAAGTGAAATAAGGAACCAGTGCCACTGAACAGTGGGTAGCAGTGAGAGGAAACCAAATACTTAGTTGCTTAAGGCCTTTCTTTATCAAACAGTCCACAGCTGATGGGTCTCTTTTCTTAAGCGCCACTAGAGGGACATGAGTGGCAGAATTAGCAACCTAGACCCTTCTTACAGACACTGGCCGGCATACAAGATCTGTTGATTTCTACCAGCCATGTTTAACTTAAGCTATTACCTAAACTGTCTAGCTGTAGCTAAAGTCACATGATGGTTTGTCACATGCTATTTAAATTATGGACAAAGTGATCTAACTGACAAAAGAGTCACGATTTTTGAGTTTTGAAGTCTTTTATTGGGACCTCTTCAAATGATCTTTTCTGAATGCAAGCTTGGTCTAACCACCAAATCACTAAGAAACAATTTTGTAAGAAAAGGTTGTCAGCTTGAAATTATCCCTTGGGCCTAGGTAGCAATTGTCCGGAAATGCTTTCTCCACCCTTACCTCCCCAGATCAATAAGGGCTCCATTTTAGTGAACTATTTTCAAAGTCTGCCAGAGATTCTCTGACAATCTAAAAATGTTAATGCACTTTCAGAATACACTCTGTGTATTGCAGGAAGTAGAGACAGGATAAAATGATCCTTCAAGGTACTGTAGGTGACTGTACACACTTGTCCTGTGTAGAGAATGCCTTCAAAGTATGCTCTAATTTAACAGATGCTTCACGGAAACTTAGGCATGATTTGGTCCCAGCCCTCTCACTTCATAGATACGTTTCTTAGAGAACTTGTTAGTTACCCTGAATTACGTAAGTGATTTGTACAGCAAGCATAAAAGCCAACTAACTAATCCTTATTTCATTACCTCTCTTAGTATTTAATTAAAATTGACATCTTTCCTCAGATGATTTTTCAAGAGGTAATGTTAGGTATATTTTTTCCTGTGATTTTTCAAGAGGTAATGTTAGGTATCTTTTTTCCTGTGCTTGCAGTGAAACTTGAGGGTTAGGGAAATAAACCCTAGTTTTACACCAAATTATGTATGCTTTTCTAAATATACATATTTACATATGATCTTCGCATGTACATTTCTTCCATGTACACTAGGGTCCATATGCTCATGAAACTCATCTTTATGTTATTGAAGTTGTTTTCTTGAAAGCTGATCTATTAGAGCACGCTTTCCACATGAATTATTTCTTGTCGAGTCTTTTTCCTCTCTAATATCTTCCATATTTAGGGATTTTTTTTAAGTATGGCCTACTTCTACCTTATTAAGATTTGCTTACCTTATTAAGTCAACCAACCAAATATTTGTTGACAGTTCTCTCATTTCCTTTGTTCACAATATATGATTTCATTAAGAGAGAGGATTTTTCTGTACCTGAAGAGAAAATACTCTTGAATTTTTTTATCTACTTACTAGATTACCTTATCAAGCTAAACAGAAATAATTCAGTGACCTTTCCAAAATTTTTTTTGACCTGTGACCCCTTGTTGATGAAAAGAATTAATAGTAATGTTATTATCATTTTTAGTTCCTATCTTAAAGCAGTTACTTAGAGAAAAAAGTGCTGAAATGATACCCAAAATCACTAATGAAAAATAAGAATACATTATGAGGTAACTGTTGAGTGAGGCCTAATATAACTATAGCTTTTAAAACTTTATATTCCCTCCCCCAGTTTCATTAAAGATTTCATGAAATGTTATCCCTGGAAAACAACAACTTTATATGCCCTATTTCATATGTGAGGGAGCTAAGGATGCTTCTTTTAAAACACACAAACAAATTAAAAACCCTATTGTTTTACCTTGAGTTTGTTCGGCTTCTCTCTACATTTTTCCATCTGTGGAAATCAGTCAAGGTATGTTTAGCTCTTAGCTCTTGTTTCTTCAGAAGAGCAGGTTAGAAATACAAAGTGGAGGGTTTATCTAGTATGAAAAGTACACTGAACCATAGCTTGAAGAGATGACATGAGGGAAAAGAGTTTAAGTTGCTGGTTTGGTTTTAAGTTATATTAATTTAGGTTATTAATTGTGGAGGTTTTTAAAATCTCTCTCCCTGCTCTATACTTAGGCCATAATCCCTGCTAGCTGTTTCCTTCATTTCTGTTGCTTTTGTGGCACGTTCTTCTCTGGAGAACTGATCTAGCAATTGTGCCCATAATTTGTAAAGTGACCGCCCTCTCCCACCGCCCCTGGATAAGACTTTGGGAGTATAGCAGATAGATTGCATCCACCCACCCCCTCTTTTTTTGTGATCGATAGAAAAGGCATGGTTCACCCTAATTCACCTTTTAAATGGGATAACAAACCACTCCTAATTCTCATCCTGTGAAAAGCATGCTTGCATCCAAAGGAAAGAAAAGGCTGGTGGGCCCCTAGCGGGCTTTTTGTATGATTGTTTTCCTTCCACAGCTGTGTTTTTTGAACTGCTCTTCCTGTGTTCTGTTATAGAATAGTCTTACAGGAACCAATCATTAGCGCTAAAATACCTCAGGTAGGAGTGCCAGTGTGACCTGCCAATCAATCAGATTGTGGATTGCAGTGAAAAAAATTGAATTATACTAACCATTCCAGCTCCACGTTAGAGATGGGAACAGAGGCTTTTTTGGACAATCAAGACTTGTGAGCGTGTGATCTAAGCCCTGCTACCTCAGCAGTGCACACAGTCAAGTTCCATACATGATGGCACTTCCTCCGAAATTAAATGTCCCTGTCCCATTGTCACATATCCACACCGGGCGTGCTCTATGCACTGTCCCATCACTGCCACCTCTTTTAGTTTGTCAGTTACATTGAACGGTGCTGTTCAAACTGGTCTTATATATTTGGAGATCTTAGCAGTTGGGGACATTTTCTTACTACTGGGAAAGAAGTGAGAAAAGGGAGGAGGTAGAATCTTTCCAAACAGAACTCATGAATCCCAGATTGGGCCCTACCTGTAGTGAAATCGTAGTAGTAATTGGACCGTGCTGCCTAAGATTGAAGCTGCCTTAAAAATCAACACATATTAGGACTCTAAAATGGAAACGTATTTCCCTTCCTCTTTTCCTTTCACCTTAAAACAAGATCAATGAGCTCGTTTGGATAATAACACATGGTTAGAAGGTTTGCTGATAGCTGGATGCTAGAAAAAAGAAAACAGATAGCTTTTCACAGTTGATTTAGTTTATTTATGTAGGTATCCAGCGAGATTTCAGAAATGAACTACTTTGGGAAGATGTGGATTAGGAGAGTGTTCAAAAGGTTTAATTCATGAAAGATGATCTCATCTATCGTAGAAGTAACGAGTGAGAGGTATCAAGTTGATCCTAGCAATTTCTTCTCTTAACCCCAATTTTAAATAATAATACAATAAAATTTAACCACTTTAAAATTTTTTCATAACGACTTTTCAAAGTAGATCGGTCTCACAGTCAAAAGCATAGCAGTATTTCATTAAATTCTTACATTCACGTCGAGGTTATTCACATTCAGAGGTGCCTATTGCCCCAGGAGAACCCAGTCTCCTAAAGAGAGCAGTCTAGAGCAGCGGCTCCCAGCTGAGTGGGGAGGAGGTGAGGGACAGGAAGGAGTGATGGTCCTGTGGTGACAGAGGGGCAGCAGTCAGCCCACGCCGGGTGGGGTAGATCTCTGCCCTCTGTGCTGCAGGGATCGTGGCATCGCACCTGCCGTGCTCCCCTCACACCCACCCCTACTGCCCTTGCTCTGTAACCCTACACACCACATACAGGCAACAAGCTTCCATTTTGTCTGCTGGTCTTGAAATACACACTTCTCCTCAGTGTCACATAATGTCATTGTCTTCAGGTAGAACAAAGGTGTCTTGACATCACATGCTCACCAAAGTCCTGTTTTAATGTAAACCTAAGACAAAAATATAATAAAAGTAAAGCCAGGTTAAAACCAAGACAAGGGGAGAGTCCGCCAGTGTGAGATGAAGCTAATAGATATGCAGATAAAGGTCAGATATAAGAGGGATGATATGTAGAACCTTCCATGTTGCTCTAGTTTAAAACACAGCTGCAGCGCTGTGCAGAAAAATCGTATGGTCAGTGTGGCAATGTTATAAAGTTACTTAGACGATCAAGTCGAGTCAGAGTGCAGTAGGACATCCCTAGAAGGTGACATTGATTCATGGAAGCCCAAGACTTTAACAACAGAAGGATCCTAAAGGTAACAACAGCATTCCCATTGAAAAAGCTGGAAGTGGAGGGCAAGGATATGTTATGGCTGTGTGGAAAGAAAGACACGATGCTTAAACAGGAAATACCTTAGAACACGGGGATGGGAAGGTGCGGTGCCGAGAGGGCCAGCTTACAACAGGCGAGTGCTGCAGGTGAGGACTCAGGCACACTGTCAGGGTCAGGAAGGGAAGGGGGAAAGCAAGCACTTAGCATTGGGCTGCCCGACTGGGAACACTAGCCATCATTCAGAATGAATGCAAAGGAATAAGAAAGTAACTATTGGGGTGTCGGAAAAGTCATGACGCATTTTTGCAATGAAAAACATAGAAAAATACATCATGACTTTTCCAACAGCCCAGTACTTTTAAAGGGGCATGTGTATATTTGGATCCGGCTTAGCCATGCCAAATTTATCCAGCTATCAATCAGGGTTCCAAAAAGCTGTCCGTGTGTGCCCTCCTACATTAAGGGTGTGCTGTGGCCATGCTAATCCCCATTTTTTGTTTTATTTCAAATCACACACAGATAGAATCTGCAAACTGCTTCAGATCAAACAGGTCTGATTGTGTGTAAATACATATGTCCTTTTTAATTTTTATTATTAATGGTTGCTTCAGTTTTGCATCAGTGCATGGTTAAAAGCAATACACATCAGCTATTTCATGACTTCATATCTCCAAATGAATTATTTCTCCTCTTTTTTTTTTTTTGTTTGTTTGTTTGTGCAGTCAGCTGAAGAAATGTTAACATCTCACTCTAAATCTCTCAGTGGAGTCTCTGTTCCCTTCTCTGATATAACAGATGGGTTACTGCTTGTTATAATTATTAACATTGTGGTGTGGGCCAGGGCTAGGGTGGGCAAGATTGACTATTTCTTTGGGCTGGGGAGGGGCCAGTCGTTAGGGTATGGAATGTTAACTCAAGTGGTGACTGACTGTTTCCGTAATACCAGGTCGTTGTGGCTGCACGCTCTAGTAATTGAGGCTGTGTACTTCACCGAGCTTGTGGTAGAGCCTAGGGCAAACCGCTGTCCCAAGAGAATGCTGGGATAGATAGAGTTAGCCAATATGAGTCTGAACGTGGTGATTTTGCTGGTTGTTTTAGCTCCAGATGTTGGCATGCTTAGTTTTTAATGTGATTAATAAATGTGGCGCCATCTCCCCTCCCCACGCCTGAACCCTGTCTCTCCTCCTCCCTCCCCCACCTTTGTTCTTTTTGAAAAACTTAAGAAAGAGTAATGAAAACCTTGGTGTTTCAAACTGCACTGTGTTCTCATGTTCCATAAAAAGACTTCATATTTGCCCGTAGAAGTGAAATTGAGAAAAGGTTCTCAGCCAGGAATCTTGACGCCCTCTAAAATCCAGAATAGAGATAAATATATCTGAATTTTCTTTGTCTTATATTTTATATTATGTGATGGATTTTGTTGAATAACCAATTTAAAGCCGGAACAGAAATACTTTGAAGTAAGAATACCTCCAAGAGGAGTAAATTCATGATACACAATTTTTCTAATTTTGGGGTAGTCATCGATGAATTACCAAATTAGTTTATTAGGATGTTAGCTGCCCACCCTAAACATAGACCCCCTGTAAAGGGCCTCTCTGTAGCTCCATTATCGTAAAGTAATTAGGAGAGTAGTCATGTTGAAATATCTGTTTTAAAAAAATTCATGTACTTTTTCTGACTACTGATACTCTTCTTGAGCCTTTTATTGTCAGTAAAATGTTTGTACCCCTGTCCTGTTTTCCTGAACTTGAATAGCAGAGAACCCCCCATCACATCCAAACTCCCGAGTCCACGTTCACTCTCAGTAGAAGGAAACTGATGCAGATGATTCTCTCTGCATCCTCTAGCTTGGAAGGACACCTGTTTTCCATGGTGATCCATTTTGAATTGTTCTGATTAACAAGAACGTTACCCCCAAAGCGCTGACATTCTCATGGCTTCTTGCAGGAAAGTGACGGGAAGTGGTTCCATCAGAAACCTCATTCAGAACCTCATTTTCCCCCAGAATTAGCAATGCCGCTCCAAGCTGTGTTGATTTGATGCGCTCCCCAGTAACTGAGTTACTGAGTTGTCAGTACTCTTGAGCCTCAGATTCCCTTAATGAGAATGTATACCTCTGCCCTCTGGCACCAAACTTCAGATTTTAAATGTTTTACTCAAGTAAACATGAACTAGGCTTTAACTGCCTTTATTACCTTGACTTTTATAATTTTAAAGATTTTTTGGTGTTTGAGTGAATGCTAGAGACCAACCACATAAGTGCTTGTTGACCACGTTATCCTGGTTTACAGAGAGTTTTGCTAGATAGCTCTGCCGTAGACTTCACAGTAGCAAACTTTACTTCTAAGCTAATAAAACCATTTCTAGTTACAATGAAAAATCAAGCCCTTAAGATTTATTTAAAGCTTAAAATTTCAACTATAGTGATTAGCTTGTTTTTTTTAACATATGCTTTTACTGCTTCATTTCCTGTAAGGTAGAGAGACACTTCCGTTAGTTCATAAGTGATGTACACATGCGTGTGTGTAGGCTGCAGCCTGGACGGAGGGCTGTGCCCACGGCGGACTGGCCTGTCCTTTCCCACAGACCTGGCTAGAAGTCAGGCAAACAGCCCCTGAGGGCGCTTCCCGCCATGTCTCTCCCTGTTGATTAGCACTTCATTGCCAGGGTTTAGTAACATTAATTAGAATTTTCTTACCTATATGAATATCTATAGAAGAATTTATAGTTGAGAAAGAAATGTTGCCTTTCTAAGTCATTCCCCTGAAGGACACGGAAGGAATAACAACATACCCCAATGAGGAATTTTTTTTTAATGTACTTTGGAGCTACTTCTGATGACTTCAGTCAGATAAATTTGAAGAGCAAGAGTAAATTTTCCCCCACAATGCAGTTTCTTCAGTTAGAGAAAGCATAATTTATGTAAGAAAGAAGCAAAAAGCTTTAGAAGCCCTTAAGAAATCACAGATATTTCCAAAATAAGGTCTGACCAGAAATAAAAGCAGCAAGCTAGAAGCCGCCACATCAGATGGCCAAGAAGAGCAGGGGTCGCCTTAGAAAACACTTGTTATCAATCCTAAGAAATGACACAGAAGTAAATTTGAAATATCTTGTGTAGATTTAGCAAAACTGAACATTTGAAGGAATAGAAACTATTGGGTTGTCGGAAAAGTCATGATGTATTTTTCCTATGGTTTTCGTTGCAAAATTATATCATGACTTTTCCGACAACCCACTAGAAAGCACAGGGCAGAAAGCTTCAGATGTCTGTGAGAAATGCACGCACCAACCTGCAGAAAACATGTGCTGCTGCTCACGAATGAAATGATGTCGGAATGGACCAGTTAACCATTGTTACATTTGACAAGGAAAGGCAGCATTAAAAATTCACACCTGATAGATAAAGTTTCACACCTGATAGATAAAGAGAAAAGGTCAGGCTTGCCACTGTCTAATAGCCTGCCTCGTGTGGCAGCTGTCGTGATGACTGTGGACTACTTTATAAGGGAGCACATCGGTTCACCCTGACAGTGAAAACCTTCGGAGTATTAGGTTCATCGAAACGGGTGGAACGGCAGGACCTGAGGGTTTGAAACTTCTTAGGACTGAGGATATTTGAGCCATTGGAAGAAAAGCTCCTGAGCCTGCTATGAAATCAGGATGTGACAATATAAGAATCTGTTCGGTAAGGACAATAAGTGCAGTTAAACCCTTTGGGCTGGGGCGGTTCTTAATCTATTGGAATCCAGCTAAAGGAGTCTCAGCAATTTGTAATCTGATTTGCCTGAGTCTGAAAAACAGATTGGAGCTGGCAAACTTTTTCTGTAAAGGGCCAAGTGGTAAATAGTTTCAGTTTTGTAGGCCATGCGGTCGCTATCACAACTACTTTCAGAAACAGGTGGCAAGTTACATTGGGTCCCAGACTGAAGTTTGCCAACCCCTGATTTACCCTGGTTTTTCCTTCTATATATTGCCTGACTGTCTTAGCCTCTTAAACGTGCCAGGTCAATGGAGCATAGCACTATACGGGCCTTTCTGTTACATGCTGTATAGTCTCTTAGCAGTAAATCAGAGTATGCATCAGGGACTCTGAAGTTAACACATATAAGTTTAATACGTTGCATTTTATAACTTACACTTCTGTTGGTTAGAGTTCTCCCAACTTCTTCTAAATATTTTCCCTGTTGAAAGTTCCAACAGAGACTGTGAAATAAGACAGATCCAAACTCTATCTTCATTCTTAAATTTGAGAACAGGTACCACCGATACGGTTTATGTTTGTGACCGTCACAAATTGGCAATCAGATCTCCCTACATTACTCTTGTACTGGAGGAACATGTAGACTGATGCAGTTTGAAACATTCTCTTCCCATGTGTGTGTCTGTGTTCGTGTCTGTCCCTGTGTCTGTCGGTCTGCGTGTGGGTGGGTGTGTGTCCATCTGCCCTCCCATGGGGAGAGGTATCTGTAAAGTCAGTTCTCTTCTCTCCTGTAGGGCGGATATGCAGCCTACAGATATGCACAGCCTGCAACTGCGACCGCAGCCACGGCTGCTGCAGCTGCTGCTGCCGCGTACAGCGACGGGTAAGTACAGACGTCAGAGCGAGCATGGCGCGGTCCCCAGGCGTCACCCCTTCTCCTCCCTTTGCTTCCGAAACAGCACCTAGCACCTGAGCTGCACGTAAACCTCAGTTTTCTGCAGGCCTTCTCCCAGTGGCCTCCTCTGTCGTGGCCGACACACGCACACGGCTTTGACTCTTCACCCCTCTCTCTTGTTCTCTTGGCTTTAATGCCAGCCTCCTTCTTTGTCATGTCCAGCCCCTTCTTTTCCATTTTAGAGAAGCACTTCAGAATTTTTCAGAGTACTGCATCTAGGAGTAGAGATAGGAAGGTTTTTTCTACTCTGCCAGTTTCCTATTAACATTCCAAGACTGAGTTACTCACACATCCTTAGCACAGTAAACCCTTGATTGTTTTTTTTTTTGGTATTACTGCCTTTTTTTTCTCTTCCTGATTGTATTTCTTCTTTCCAGTTATGGCAGGGTGTACACAGCCGACCCCTACCATGCCCTTGCCCCTGCCGCTAGCTATGGAGTTGGCGCTGTGGTAAGTATGTGTACCATTTTTTAAAAAACATTTTACTCCTCGTAACTTTTACCTACAGCCTACAAAGGACCTAGGGAGGGAATCACGTTAGCCCTTCTTCCGTTACCAAAGCATTAAAACCACGTAGGCCCATCTGGAAATGTCAGCTCATGTTCTTTCCCTGTGTGTCACAGTACGAGCCACACGGCTTGGTTAAGGACAGCAGAGCCGCGTGAACAGTGACAGCTGCCCTGAGGAGCAGCCCTGTTGGGGAGAGAAGGGAACAGGTCAGTGCTTTATACTGGCTCCAATGTTGGATGCGCGCCTGCGGCGTAGTTTTACTGACAGTGAAGACCTCAGGGCGTAAGACTCCGATTTTCTCAGGAAACTTTTCAAAAAACTTAATGTATCTTAAGTTTCAAACGCAGATGCCAAACAATGTCCCTGCTGTCCCTAAACCTCTGGTAGTTAGTACTAGAAGTCCCCAAGTGAATGCCTTGCACAGGTATTAGTAACATCTGTGGCAGACTACAGTATTTTCGTGGAAGCAAACAGAAAACCCACAGAGCTCGCCTAGAATAATCCCTCCTAACCAAACTCGAATCCTTCACTGCAGTAGTTTTGTGTTGGCCTGGACACCTCCATGTCCAGTGATCAGGACTCACTGGCTCCTGCAAAGAGGCCTTTCCACAGTGACACCTCCTCCTGCCAGACATTCTCTGCAATCCGAAATGCACCTGGGCAGCCACCTAGGAACGTGGACAGAGGTGTTCGCGAGGGGGTCAGAATGATGTCACATTGACAACGTGAAGGAATGTGGGACAGCCCGTCATTGTCTCGCGCTGAATTTCTACTGATGAAGATTTGTGGGAGGGGGTGATAGGGTCGGGGGCGGGGGATGGATGTTAGAACTGAGGTGGAGACATACAGTATAAAGTGATGGAGTTCCTGAGGTTTTATTTACTGCCAACATCATGTAAGTCCTGTACTAAAGGAGAGCTGTGTTCCCAGAGAACGTTTATTTGAAAAAAAGCAGCCATTAGATAAAGATAAAACAAAGGAATAAAGCCCAGTTTGAAACCCCAGTTATAAATACATATAAACTCAGCTATGTCAAGAAACAACCTATTGGTGTTATTTTATAGATGATCGAGGAAATAGGCTTTATTAGTTGAGAGAGGGACTCAGGTGTAAATCCAGCACCATCTCACGTGGGATATGACAGAGACTGGTCAGAAGCAACCTGTGCTCCATGGACAGGCACCATGTAAGAAGGTCAAGTCAGCCTGCTGTAGGTCACGATTGTAATGATGTGATCGAGGTAAACAGAACCGTGCTTTTAAAAAGCAAACTATGACAGACCTAGTTTGGAACTGTATTGAGTTTCCCTTCTGAGCTAATTCGTGTGAATAACAAAATGAACCGTTACCGCCCTCTCTCCTTGAAAACATCAGGTCAGCTCTGGTTTGAGCATCTCACAGGCGGAAGTTGGTTTCCTGACTTCACCATACCAGGCAGCAAATAATCAGCTGCTTGGAAGCTTCCAAGGAAGCCGTTTTTCCAAATTCCTTCTTAGGACAGTTTTCTTCATTTTTAATGCTTCTCTCATCAACCTTTTAATTATTTTTATGTCTTTAATTACTGCAGGCGAGTTTATACCGAGGTGGCTACAGCCGATTTGCCCCCTACTGAAGTGACGTGAGACCCCTGCAAATGGGACAGCCCCCCAGTTCATGAGGCCTGGCTATTGCAATATTTACTAGTAGAGGAACTCTATAGCAAGATGAAGAGGAAAAACAAACAGACAAACAAACAAACAAAAAAACACAAAAAAGAGAGAATACTTTTTTATACCTCACTATGTTCTTTGAATATGTATTTTTCCTTTAAATTTCTGCCTTTAATTCTTTTGTTCCAAAGATTGTGCATTTTTTCTTTTTTTTTCTTTTTTTTTTTTAACTGTGGTAAAAAAAAAAATAATAATGCATTTCCATGTCTGTATGTCCGTGCTTAGCTTATTCTATCAATCATGGAAGAGGCAGTTAATGAGGAAAGAGAGACATTAGGAGCCGATAAAATGTATCTGATCAGAAATCAGCAGGCAGAATTACCAAAGTGTCTCTGGTGCTGCATGGCTGGGGGACAAGCAGAAGTGGAAGCCATCTTCCTGCAGCAGGACATTCTTCCTGCCTTCTGAGTTTCTGGTCTTTGGCAGGCAGTTCTGATTGGCTGTGGCAGGAACCCACATGCTGAGCGATGCTAGGAATTTGTGCTTGCAAAGCAGGAGAATTAAAAAGGCACTTTCTTCTCCTCTTCCCTCCTGTCTTCTCCATTCTTTTTACAATCATCTTACATGCACAGCCTGAGACAGTTGGCCTCGTTTTTGGAATTAGAGTATTAATATTTCCAAACGTGCTCTCAGACTGTGGATAATAAACACCTCGTTAGGAAACCAATCTCAGAATGAACTCTGGAGTCTGAACAAGATCATTCTTTTCTTCCCTGTCATCCTCGCATTCCTGCCAGGCTTCTTCCCCTTTCATCGAACCACAGCTTAGCTCAAGTACCCTTTTATTAGCACCCTCCTCCCATGTCCTCAAGATTCAGGAATTTAGAACCCAGGGACAGGAGAAGAAACAGCCAGTGGCCAGGTTTCCTCCAGGTATCTGGGCACGGCTTGAGGATTAGAAGTACAAATTGTCGAGAAGCCAGTAGAGGCTAAGGAAGAGAAAGGCATATGAGACAGAGTCCAGCAAGGCATGCTGATAGTCCCGATCTTCCCCTGCATCAGAAAGTCAGTACAGAGTATAAAACACTTAATAAAGACTCTTGGCAGAAGATAAGACGCCGAGTCCTCGGTCAACTGTCTCTGGAAGTTTTAGCAATTAGGATGTGTGAGGGCAGGCAAGGCACTTCGTACTGGCTCCAAAGCCATAGGAATTTCATCTTCCAGAGCCTTTAGGAGCCACTTCTCTTTCCACAGCCTGGAGCCCTCGCGGCCCTTTCACCCAGCTTCTCATTATCCTCCAAAGACACCCAGCTGAGCACCTGGACCACTTGGTACACGTGAACACTACAGGACATGAGACAGGACGCCCTGGGGCTGCTCCCCTCCCATACTGGAAGGAGGGTCTGAAATGGCCAGAAAGCCATGTGGTGGCCGTGGCAGTGAGTCACCTGGCTTCAATTTTATATGTATATATCTATATATATCAAGGTAGAGGAGAAAGGCTTTCTCTTCTAGCAGTCAGCTGTTAGTGATATAAAGGCAAGGGTCCTGCAGCATTTCCAAAACGAAGGCATTAGAAAACAGAAAAGCACGGTCAGTTTGGCTCCCTGGTCTATTCACATGGTACTAGGGTGACCTTTCACCCAAGGGATGGCTGCTAAAGGGAGTAAGTCAGAGACATGGAGCTTCTGGTCTGTTAGGGCTTTGGTTTTGGTTTGGTTTTTGTTGTTTTTTTTCACTCCTGCCTCCACACGCATTCTTGACTGATAATGGATTCGTGTCCCTGAATTAAAATGACTGACATGTGACAGCATCAAGCATTCTTTGTAAGCAGAGTACCGTAGCTGGCAAGGACTGGCCTGTCGTGTCCAGCACCTCTCTCCCCGCTTCAGAACCCTCTCTCTCCCAGTAAGTGGGAGGGAGGCTGTACCTGATACTAGGGGGTCGTCAAGGAAGCTAGAGGCCTCGATGCAATTCTTACTGACTCGGGGGAGGAATGCATAGAGGAAGGGACACCAAACTGCCCGGTCCATTGGCCACTTTATAATGGTCCCCCTCCCCAAGCCAAAGTTTGGTTTGTTGCTGTTCAGACAATTTTTGTTGTATGTATATAAATACTTTAGTTAGAGGAGGGGGGATGGGATGTGGGGCTTGCACAGCTCTAGGGACTGGGGGCAGGGAGAATGTTTTTCTTTCTTTCGCTTTTCTTCTGAGGGAGAGCTTTTACTGACTAAAGAAACTGAGAGAAATTTCGCATCATGTTCAATAGGGGCCATTCTCACCAAACGGCAAGCCACTAGGTGGAGACAAGGCCACATTGTAAGGGGGGGGTGTGCACAGGGAAGGAGAGGAGGACAATGAGTGTAAGAGTCTTGTCTTCTCTTTTCCAGACAGAGATAGGGATGGTGGGAAGGGTAGAGAAGGCGGCGTCACAGCCTGTGAGCAGGCAGAAGCTTGAGCCTGCGGCACCTTGTGCGCGTTTCAGTTCAGCTGGTTCTGACTGAGGACCTGAGGGCCAGCCCTGGTCTTGCTGTGCTTCCGCGGGTGGTTCGAGCACCGCTTCCTCCAGCTCCCTTTCCTTAGGAAGACTAAACAGAGCTCTGCTTTTCATTCAAGGGCCTCTGGTGTCCGGTGTCAGCACTGACTTAGGGCCCTCGTAAGCACCTAGGTGTGACGGTATTGACCTTCCCGTCCACCTTTGAACTTGGACTCCATCCAGTCAGCCTCATCAGAAACAGGTGCCTCAGAGCATCGATGCTGGTAGATTCCTGACTCGTTCCCATTGGACTAAGCAGCAGTCAGAAGAGAGTTTGGCATCTTGGGAGTTTGTTCGAGGATGCTGGCTGATAATTCCAGAACACTCGCTGTGCCGAATCACAGTGCGGGGATGACGTCAACAGCTTTACTGCAGCTTGTGACGGGGACTTTGCTATACTCAGCATCTCACTCTTAGAAGCTGGGCCCCTTTAAGGAGACCGCTAGTGAAAACCTTACTCTGAATATTCCTCTTTCAGCCCAGAGAGCTGTCCTTAGGTCTTTTCCAGAATTCCTTGAGTTACATAGTCTAACCCAGACCTGCCATCGTGAGTCATCATTTTTAAGGTTCTCAGGTTTTACAGAACCTACTTCCACCATCATCCTCCAACAGCCACAGTTAGAATTGAGCCGATCTAATTTTTTCCTTGAAAAAAAAGGGGGGGGGCGGTCTGGGGCTCAACGCTTAGTTTAAAAGGAGCTAGTGGAGATCAGTTCCATAGAAATCAGCGGTAGCAGCTTTTCCTCCAAAGTGACTCCTCAGGGGCTGACCTGCTCTTAGGTTACTTATACCGTCCTAGAGATAGAGCAGATAGTCGGGGATCACCATCACCCTATAACCAGTCACGTGGCCTCCAGATAGGAGGGAGGTGTGAACTTGAGGTGGAAACAACCCGAGGATGTGCCAGGAGGGCTTGATAAACCCCCTTCCCTCCGGCAGGAGGACAAGGCCAAGCAAGGCACAGTCTGGAAGGCACTCGATGTGTACGGAGGCAAAGGGCACATTGTTTGGACGCTCCCCTCTGGCCAAGCCCAGCCCCTGCTCTGCTGCTTGCAGCCTTCTAGCACAGGAACCTCTGCAGAGCTGCAGGTGTTTTCCCCCCAGATAATAGGAGGAAAGGGACTTTGGGGGGTGGGCAAGGGGTAGTGTTGTTTTAAAAGCATAAGTTACCTGTTTGCACTGTTTTAAGATAGGAAAAGAATAGTGGGCAAGATGAACATCAAACGTAAATTTGTGTGTTTTTATTTTGTCATGCTCTTGAAAATGTTTGACCATTTGTAGTATACACCAGTGAAACTTGATTCTCTGTTGCATAAAACACTATTTTCTTGTTTTGATTTGTTACTGTCCAAAAGCCTCTTCCTCCCTTTCCCTTTTTCTCTGTTCTTCCTTCTTACTTGCTTTACTGATCAACCAGGCAATAGCCATCCAAGCTCTAGAGCACGAAGCGGGGCCCTTTCCCAGTCGGCTGAGTGTCCTGGGCCAGCGCGGGCCCTCTGGTTTAGTGGGCGCAGTGGAGTCCCTGGCACCTGTCTTTAAAATAAGACTGACAGACCAGGCTACGGCAGGTTCTGAAGTTCCTCAGTCACGTGCTCTCGGAAGGACGGCCGAGGAGCGGAGGGAGTCCTCGAGAAGCGCGGTTGGCTGTAGTGGCTGAGTTCTCACCCACGTTACCGGCACTGTAGCCAGTTACAGTTTACTCAGGAAACCGGTAGATCAATTCAGCCATGGTAGTGCTGGTTGGCAGGGATTGGTAACTGAGAGAACTGCTCGTCAGCCAAAAGTCAGACCTTGCCTTTAAGGAGACTGCCAGCGAGGAACGCAGGCCTGTCCATGTGGTCATGTCTATGCCGGTGTCGTGAGGGCTCGGCTCACACTGGCCAGCAGAAAGGGAACACTGGTTCTCTTTTCTTTCCCCACCCCCTGCCCCTGGTACTGACACCAGGACTCCAGAGTCCCAGGGGGTCCATGAGTTTTTGAATTTTTAAAAAATGTTTTTTGGTTTGGTTTTTCCGGGGACTGAGAAGTGCTTTAAGCAATGTCTACACCCCATCAAGACAGCTTCATCATTTTCTGTTCACAGTATTTTTGTGTGTGTGTGCTTGTTTTGGCAGCTCATTTTGGCTGTATTATAATCGAGTGATAAATTGATCCTCTTTTTTCCCTGAGGGATATGAATTGTTTTCTCTTGTGTTATAATTCTGCTTGTGAGTAGCTGGAGCAACCTGGGGCTGACACACGTAAGCTAGGACTGCAGAGTGCCGTGAGCCGGAGGGGGCTTGTCCCTGGCAGGCTGGCCCCCTGAGTCTCTGAGCTCTTCAGTCCAAATCTTTGCAAGGCTAAAAATGCCACAAAACCTCTCCCCACCCCACTCCCCACCCCCATGGCAGGGACTGACCATCCCTACGTGCAACATGCGGTTTCTCCAGCCCCCTCCCGTTGCCATGGCGAAACAGGTACCTTTGGGGCATGGGGGCATCACATGGGATGCTTGTATAACTGACCACCTTGCCTTCTGTCCCTCCCACCCCAGTCCCCAGAATCACTTCCTAGGACACCCGAGCTGCTTGCCCAGGGTCCTGTTTCCCTGCGAATTCCAGAGAAGCACCCCAGGGCTTTGTGACAGTCTCTGATTCCCTCCCCTTCTCATTAAGAATCATATTGTATAGTAGCTTTCAGACCATACAGTATTCATTGGGTTACTCCTATTATTATCAAGTAGCTGGAATTGTGAAGGTCGGAGTAGTTAGATCTTTAGCTTTTATTCCTTATTTTTTTTTGTATTACTATCCATGTGTATAAATTATTGATCATGTTGCTGGCTTTTATAAACTCTAAGCGAAGGAGGGGCCCTGCCTCAGCCTTTGCAAATGGTAATGAAGCACTGTTTTTAAATAAAAGAGAGAAACACCATTCTTTGGCCTGTGTGTATTGATCCCCACCCCTGTTGCCTCCTCCTAAAGATACAACTTGGATTTGACTCCTTAAGATGGAAAAAAGACGGCGACAAACCAGCGGTGCTTCCTGGTGGGCCAGGAGGTCAGTGAGGCAGAGGCCGGGGCTGTGCGAGCTTCTCTCGGTGGCTTCCTCCAGCTCATGAGCTCTGGTCTTTGCAGAAGCTGCTTCTCATGCTTCCGCTTCTGGAAACCCCTTTCAGGTTCACTACCTCACCTTGCACCCTCTCTCCCGGACTCCTAGCTGCTGCCCTCACCAGGCCTCAGGCTGCCGGCCCCCAGGGTCCAGTCAGCCCACCCCACCTTCCTGCCTGCTGCCGGCCACTGCTTTCCCCTGGCCCTGGGCCACCTCCTTACCTGTGGGAAGTGCCCCTCCAAGAGTCCTGCCTGACCCTTTTCTTTCTTACCTGTGCTTTCTCAACTGTCCTTCCTGCCAGCCATCCCCAAATCTCTGACCTCCTTTGTGAATCTCCAACTCCTTAACCTTGTGCTAAGAAGCAAGAAGCTTCCCATTTCATGGAGAAGATGGAAGCCATCACTCAGGGTCTCCCCAAATGAATTTTTGTTACCAAAAAGAATATAGACACCTACTTGGGTCCACACCCATTATTTCTCCTCCTTCCTGTTCTACTGGAAGAGGCGTTCTTCCTGTCTGGAGCTGACCCCTCACTTGAGCTCTGCGTCCCATCCTGTCCCTCTTCGGGGACCTTGCTTTGTTGTCCCCTGCTGCGTGGTTAACCTTTCCCTTCTAGTCCCTATGGCAAGTGAACGTGCTTAGATCTTTTAACACGTTAAAAAGTAATTTTGCAAGATCCCAAGTCCTCTCCGTGGCAAGCTTCTGGAGTAAGTGTCTGCCCGCCAAGTCCACTAACTTGCCCTTCACCCCGCTGCCGTCTGGCTTCTCCCTCCAGGACCCTGAAGCGGCCCCCTTGTGATGACAGCAAATGGACCCTTCTGGGTGTGCTTGACCATCGGCATTCCACACTGCGGCGTATTCTCAGGACCCTTCCACTTGCGTGTCGGACTGTGACAGGCCGAGGGGTGTGAGTTTCTCCACTACTGCCACCCAGTGCAAGCCAGCATGCCTGGCACGGCCCCTTAACTGGCTCTCCTGCTCCCACTGTTTGCCTGGCAGCACCCAGGTCTCTAAACAGCCACTGGTGCCACGTCCATTGTGTCATGATGTACTTCTAGACAAAACAGCCCTGGTCAGCTCCGAGCCCTTGTCCCTTCTGTAAGGACCTAGGTAACGGTCCCTGCTGGTTGGTTTGTCTCCCTGTAGTAGGATGTAAACACCTGGGCACCAGGAGCTTTGATCTGTTCACTGCTGTATCTCCAGGGCCTGACACACAGAAACATTCAATAAATCTCTGTTGAATTACTTTTCTCAGTTTTTTGCGCAAAGAGAGAGACAGCTCCCACCCGCCTCCCTCCATATTGCCGCCCCAGCAGTAATAGCGGACCCTACCGGAGCACGGTTGAGGGCCCTTCACCTACATGAGTCTGGTCTTCCCAGGCAGCCCTGAGGCGGGTGCTTGCTGGGGACTGGGGCTGGGGGGCACTCCTCAGGCATTTTTGGCTGGTCTTGCCAGGTGTGCCGCCAGCAAAATCCTGACTGCTGCGCCCCGAGGCTGTGTTTGCAGTGAGGAACCTGGAGGCATGAGGTAACGTATCCCGCTGGGACAGAGCACAAGCTTGCTTACTACCTGCTAAGTGGGTCCTCAGTGTTCCTCGGCTGCAGTGCAGACCTACTGTGAGTGCAGCATCCATGTGGGCCCACGTCACGTTTCCCCACACCCCATGCTCATGCTGCCCGCTGTGCCATGCGCAGTAAAGGGCTTTATCTCGGACCTACTCTTGTACCTTCTGCCAGAATCCATGAAACAGTCCATGAGCCCCAACACGCCGGAAGCACTTGGTCACTGTCAGAGTGGCCCGACCTCTGCTTCCAGTGTCTTCCTTGTCTAGGCAGTCCATTCTCTACACTGTCACCTGGATCCTCCTAAAATACGGCCATATCATATGGCCAGATCAAAACCCTTGAGAAATCCCCATTTCCCAGAGTCCCCAATTCCTCCCGATGGCACCGAAGGCCTCCACGCTGCACTCGGGGCTCAGGCAGCCTCACCCGCCTGGTTTCTGTGTAGCCTCTCCCCTGTCAGGGCCTGTTCCCAGACAAGCCGTGCTTCCTCACCCCTTCCTTCTGCTCCTCGACCCCTTCCAAGCGAAGTGGTCCTCACCCTTCAGGGCTCAGCTCAGGTGGCACCTCCTGCCCTCTGCTCCCCAGCACCCACACTCCTCTGGGATAGCGCCTGCCATGCTGACCCCTGCTGTCAGGCTGAGAGGGGCTGCTCCTGGCCTAGCCTGACAGCATCCAAAGACAAGCCATCTTTAGCGCCTCGTGTGCTCTCCACACATCATGTTTTATTGGCTTGAACCGCTTCCACTCCCCAAACTCTTCCTGTTTGACTGACTGAGGCTTTTCTTCGGCTCAAGCTCAGTCGTGGCATGCCGCATCTATTAATCACATGAACATGGGTTGGCGACGTGTGTTGGCACCCCTGGAAAACAAGACCGGGAGCAGCTGGATTTTCTGTTAGGGAATGTGTGCCTGTCTTTTCCTCACCAGTCCAGAGGTCAAAGGACCAAATTAATCATGCCCGGTTTCCCGGGGCACCTGCTGGAGTTCCCATCATGTAATCTGTCCCAAAGGTGCCACAGAAACACAGACGGGGACCACACAGCCAGAGATATGCCAGGCACGGACCCAGGGTGTGCTTCTGAGAGTGAAACCCACACTTCATCCCCAAGGATTGTATGTCACATGCAGGCTGACGCTTAGGACGGGGCAGAAAGCTGGTTCCGGGCCTCAGGATCCCATTTCTGTGTCTCCATCGATGGTCCTTGGACTGGACCCTCACTCTCCATGCTCCCAAGCTGCCAGTGGCTGTTGTGATGGCAACCAATGACATGCTTTTCGGTTTGAAGGGAGGACTGGGTTCTAGGCTTCTGTTTCTCTCCGGGCCGCAGCACACTGTGTGCTCTTGGTCAAGCCCCTGCCTGCCTGCGCCACAGCGTCCCCATCTGTGGGATGTGCCGATAGATCAGATATTCTGTGGGGTCCTTCCCAACGTTGAATGCTGATTCCATATTGTTGGAATTCCAATCCATAATGGGACTTATCTCTCCGGGTGAAATTCAGGCCGAGACAGAAGTTGAGTCCCAGGAATGGGGCCAGTCCAGTCATGTGTTCCCACCCATGTGTGCGTCTTCCCCGTGGAGCAAAATCCCTTCTCCTCAGTGAATAAAAGTCCTGTAAGAAGCCTCCGCGGGGCAATGATGCAAATGCTTTGACCAAGTGGTATCAAAAGCTGGCACCGCCAGTAGCTTGTCTGGAAAAGGATGCATCCGTTTTTGGAAACTACCTGATCTACTTCTAGGCCGTACATTGGAGGTTCTCAACCAAACAGGTAAGTCGGAACCACCATTTACAAACGGAGGCTGCATGCCCTGAGGTTCTGACTCCGCTGGCCAGGCGAGGGCTGGGCGTCTGGATTTTGTAAAGATGCCAAAGGTGCCACTAAACGTGCACCCTGCCTGGAAACTGGCACACAAAATGATTTGGGATTCTGCCATCTCCGAGGCTGGAGGCTTCCACAGGTCTCCTGAGAGACAGAACGGGAAAGCTCTTTAAGAAAGGCTGGCATCGATGTCTCAGTGTTGGTTCACTGTCACAAGTGTACCAGGCTGGTGTGGGCTGGGGGAGGGCGTGTGTGAGAACACGCTCAATTTTGCTCTAAAGCTGCTCTGTAAAATAAAGACTTAACTACAAAGATAACGCAGGGAAGGGGAGCAGCTCGGCTGTCACGGGGTCAGTGGCCAGCTGCATTCACGGGCCATGGCTCTGTGCATCTCAGCCAGATCGCTCTTCCTAAACACATCTGGTCTCAGATTATCTCCCGATAATCTGGAAGAGTTTCTGTGATCAGTGAGCAAGATTCTGAATCCCTTAGCCAGGCACTGAAGACACCTCACAGTTCTAGCCTCAAACCATCTTTCCAGGCTTAGAATCAAGAACGAGGAACCCAAACTGAAAGAGACCTTACAGGTCACCCCCACTAGATTATAAGCTCCGTGAAGGCAGGGACTTGGTCCTGTTCGTCACCACGAGCTAGAACATGACCGAGGTCCCCAAAAGCAGGGACCTAGAATGCCATCTGACTCAAGGTAGGTGTGCAGGGTCCCCTCCCCCACCCAACCCCTCCCATGCTTTTCACACTAACCCCTGCCATGCCATCCCTCCCTGCCGCCTATTCCCCTCAAGGCCATCTCTCTGTGCACATCCCCAGCATGCTCCAGCCCCGCCATCCCTCTTGCCTCTGAGCTCTCGGGCACTGACTTGATTCCTACCACACTCGGCTTTGTGCTGCGTCGTTTTGAATTCCTCGAGGCCAGGACTGCGCTTCGTGCGGCTCTGTCTCCAGGCCAGACGCAGACCTGGCGCTCCCGGCGTCCCTAGCGGTTCCTCCCAGCAGAGCCCTGTGTAGTTCTCCCCACACTGACCGGAGTGTAGATCCACTTTCTCCACACAAGATGGAGCTCCTGAGCCAGACGAGGAGAGGATGTGCCTGAGAAAGTCCACCCACTTCAAGCCGGTCAGCTCCTCTGCTCTGAGGCTCAGTATTTGTTGAAGTATTTAAGAGTGTGGGCTCTAGAGTCAACTTATCTGGATTTGAAACCTGGCCCACCACTTCCTCTGGCAAGTGGCTTAGCATGCCTCAGTGTTTTCTTCTGTAAACTGGGGATATTAATAGTCCCTACTTTATGCACCGTTGAGGTAAGGATTTTAAAAGTTAATATATGTCACATGCTTAGAACTATATGGCACAGAATATTTGCTCAGTAAGTGTTTTTGCATTATTAGTATCACTATTGTTATCATTGTTATTAAGAGTATAACCCACAGGCATGAGCCCCGGTCTCCAGACAACCACTCCAGGCTCCAGTGACGGGACAGTGACCGGGACTTGGAACCTTAAGTCCTCAACATGCCCTTAACCACCCAATTATAACTGGTCAATTCCTTTATTCCCTGCACTGCCCACTTCCTTGGGAAACTGAGGCACAGAGAAGTCGTGGAGTTAGGTCGTGTGTGGAGGAAGTAGTGGAGCCTGGATCAAACCCAGGAAGAACGGGCAGCTTTGATTGTGTTGTGCCCGGGGACTTGCACGGAGCCCGGCATTCACGGAGTGGGCCCTGGGCTGCCGTCCACCTTTCTCCACCGAGTGGAGGGTATTTCATTCCTTACCCCATAGCTCACTCTACATCTGTCCCTCGAGTCAAAGTCGTGGACTTGTAGAGGTGAGCGTGCGCCTTGAAGATCAGGTAGCCCAGCCTTCTGTTTGGCCAATAGGAACAACAGGCCCAGAGGAGCTAAGGAAGGACTACACGGCCAGACGTAGACAGTGACACACCTGAGGAGCCTCTTGTCCAGATGCTGCCTTGCTGGTGTTTGGACGTCTCTGCTGGATGGAAAGAACAAAAGCATAGAATGGCCTTTCCAGAGAAATGGTAAGTTCTTCAAAGTCGGGGCCTTGGGCTTTTCTGTCTTTTGTGCCGGCTCCTGGGTCCTGCTCCAGAGTGCTGTTCACTGGGAGGCATTCGATACCTGCGTCCTGAGTGTCCTTCTCTAAGCAGAGCCCAGGCTGAGTGAATGTCACACACCAGGGGTGGGTCCCGTGCCTTCACATACAAAATCTCGTTTGATCTTCACCATATTCTTGACCTGTTGTTATCATCTGCATTTTATAGATGAGAAAACAGACTCAGTGAGGTCAGCCTGGCCTGACCACACACAGGGAGAAATGGCTGGGGGTCCTCGTGGGGGACCCCACACACAGGGATCGACTGAGGACTGGTGCGGAGAGGGCTGGCCCACAGGCACAGGAGGAGCCCAGGCGAAGAGAGACAGGTGGCGAGCTCTGTGGGTGTGGGTGGGCAGAAGGCCGCCCAGCTCCAGCTCAGCTCTCCACTGGCCGCTCCCGAGGCTCACAGCAAGGCCCTGTCTCCTACCTCTCTCCCTTGAGCTTCCTTGAGGGGCCACCTGGCTCTGCAACCAGCAGAGGGCAGGTGTGAGAAGTACTCTCAGAATCACCATCACGCCTTGGTTCCTTCTGGGTTCTGGAACTGACTTCCTGGTTCACAGATGGCAAATTCCCATTTCGAAAGCCAGGATTCTAGGTACTCAAAAAGTTGTTTCTCTTGGAACATTAAGACCAGAAGTCAGCAAACTGTCTGTGAAGTGCCAGATAGTAAATACTACAGGGTTTTCAGGCCACACATTCTCTGTCACAACTTCCCTGCCATTGTAGCAGGGAAGCTACCAGAGACGGCACATAAATGAATGGGCATGGCGGTGTTCTAATAAAACTTTATTTACAGGGCCGGCCGAGTGGCGCGTTGGTTAAGAGCTGGCTTTGGACGCCAGAGGACCCCGGTTCGGATCCCACATATGAGGGCCAGTGACACTGCCCTCTACAGCTAAGATGTTGAATAACAGCTCAACCTGGAGCTGGG
>NW_017731983.1:940406-961317 GCF_001890085.2 Hipposideros armiger
ATATATATATATATATATATATATATATCATCTATTTACAAACTTGTCTCTCTCACCAGTGTGTTGTTGGAGACCCAATGTCTCGAATCTAGATTTGTCTACTCAGCATCTCCACTTGCATGTCTATTGGGCATCTGTCCAAACTGAGCTCCTTCATGTCCCCCTCCCCGCCCCGACACCCCAAACCTGTCCATTTCAGGCAATGGCAACTTGATTGGCGCAGTTGTCAGGCTGAAGCCTTGGCATTAGCCTGGCTCTGCTTTCTCCCTCACAGCAAACATCCAGTCAGTCCATGAGCAGGTCCTTGGCTCCACCTCCAGAACATGCCCAGAATCCGACCCCTTCTCACCTCCTCTCCCCTGACCACACTGGTTCAGGCCTCCATCCTCTCCCCAAAGATTGTTTCAGTAACTTGCTCACTGGTATCCCTGCGATAGCGTTGCAATCTTCTCAACACAACCGCGATGCTGTTAACATCTATGTTAGATTATCTCACTCCTCTGCTTTACAGCCACCAATGTTTTCCCATCTCAGTCAGGGTCAAAGCCAAAATCCTCCCGTAGCCTGTATGACCCTGCACCTGCTGGCCTCCAGTTGCCTCTCTGACCTCATCTCCTATCCTCCCCTCATGCTCCCCGAGCCATCGCTGCCCCTGGCACACCAGCCTCCCTGTAGCTCCCTAAACATGCCAAGCTTGCCACCTTTGCCAGCTCTCTGTCTGGAATGCTTTTCCTGATACCTTGGCCCGCAAGGCCTAGAGCAATGCCTTTCACGTGGTGGGTGTTCAGTAAGCATCTGGATGGATGGATGGATGGATGGATGTTGTGTTAATGAGGTAACTTTGGGAAAGCACCTAAGGATGGTGGCTGCTTGCCAGAAGAACTAACCATGTGATTAGGGATTGGAACTTTCAGCCCCCATTCCCTGGCCTCCGGGGAGAGTAGAGGGGCTGAGGTTGAATCAATTGCCGATGGCCAATGAGTTCATCAATCATGCCTATGTAATGAAGCCTTCCTTTTAAAAAAAACAAAAAACAAAAAAAGGGGGTTTGCTGAGCTTCCAGGGTGGGGTGCCAGCACGCTCCCACGTGCCACCGGGCCAGGCCCAAGCTCCATGAAAACAGATGCTCCTTTGTTCAGGAATACACCCTATGGACCTGCTCATTTGCCTATTGATTCATATCCTTTCATATCCTTTGTAATAAATCAGTAATCTAGTCAGTAAGAAGTTCTACTGAGCTGTTCTAGGAAATTAATCAAATCTAAAGAGCGGGTCATGGGAACCTCTGATTTGTAGCCAGTTGGTCAGAAGCACAGGTAACAACCTGGACTTGTGGTTAGTGTCTGAAGTGGGGGTTGTCTTGTAGGATGAAATGCTTCATTTGTGGAATCTGATGCTATCTCTGGGTAGATAGTGTCTGAGTTGAGTTGAATTCTCAGACACCTTCTTGGTGTCCGAGAATTACTTGGTGTGGAAAAACACACACACACACACACACACACACACACACACACACACACGTTGGAGTTGGGTCCAGGACAAGAGACTCGGCTGCCTGTGTTGTCAGCCGCTGCTAACATCACGGGAATGGTCTTTCGTGAAAACGTCCTTATCCTTCTCCCACTGTGACTTCATTCAGTGACAAGGGGGAGACTCTGTTCATTCTAGTGATTAAGAAGCTAAATTAAGACCAACAGACTATGAGCTGGTCCTCTTTTTAAAAAGTTTTTAAATTTTTTTTTTAAAGATTTTTATTGGGGAATTGGGGAGATGGGAACAGTGCTGGGGAATTGGGGGAAGGGGAACAGACAAGTTGCTGTCCTTTTGTTCTTCAGTCTAGTTGTGGAGGACATTGCTTCACTGGCCCAAGTTAGCACCATCATTGCGCTCTTCCCGGGCGAGGCAGATCAGTCGCCGGCTTCTGGACAGCCGCTCACGCTGGCTGCTGGCTACACACGGTAGCCCATGGCAACCCACTGCAACAGGGGCTGCAGCCTACGCCGTCGCCGTCGACTCACAGCAGCCCAGCTCCAGGTTGAGCTGCTGTTCACCATCTTAGCTGTAGAGGGCAGTGTCACTGGCCCTCATATGTGGGATCCGAACTGGGGCCTTCTGGCGTCCCAAGCCAGTTCTTAACCAATGTGCCACTCTGCCAGCCCAAAAGTTCTTTAATTTTGATGTGAATATTTATTATTTATTCTTACCATTTCATAAGACAGCAATTCACTTGAAAATACAGGAAGGCAGAAAGAAGGGAAAAGTAACCACCAGCTTGAGCAATGAACTCCACGACAGAGATCCCATGCATGGCGTGATTATAACGAGAGGTGGGGTGAGGGCTGGGTGAGAAGGGGAGGGGGTGGGGTAGCAGAGTGTAGCTTATTTTAAAAATAAAGAGTTGGGGTTTTTTTCATTTTAATTATAAATGTATTATGTCGTTATATACAATTTGGAAAATATACATGTTCTAAACATGTCCCAGGCCCCAGTGTAAATTGACATGAATATTTAGGTCATTTTGTACTCTAACCCCATCTATGCACACAGAAAACCTGGTCTCTTGCAAATTGGGTCCCGTCCCAGGTATTTCTGGAGTCCCAGGGTCTCCTTCTATCCTCATGGCTGGGGCATCGTTGCAAGCAGAAGTGTTTCTACCCCGAGTTTCCTTAGTTGAAAACTTGCATTCTACCTCTGCTAAACCAAGGTCCCACGGAGACAGCTTGACCAACTAGGGCAAAAGGCAAAGGAAGTAGTGTACTCACTTCTGTGGCATCACTGGGATCTCACAGCGGCTTCGCCTGAGCACCCAGATCTCACAGGGCTGGGAGAGGTAGTTCTCTCCACTCTACATGCTGAGCCTGTCTGTCTGGTTCACGTCTTGGCCTGGCCTGATGCCTGGCACAGAGGTGACCAGTACCACCTGTGCATTGATTGACTTGCTAAATGGTCCCTCTGGCTGGAAATGCACACAAGAAGTGTGTAGAGGGACCGACAGGTGAGGTGATTGACAAGGGCACAAGCCTGGACAGCATGTCCAGTCAGTGGAGCAGAAATGGAGGCACCAGCTTCTCTCACCACCAGGGACTCCCTTTCCTCCCCCCACAGCCTGCCCACTCCAGGAGTAAGTGCGCCTGTTAGGGGCTCCCATAGCAAGCACCCTGTCCTCTTCATGTCATACCATTGCCTCTCCTCCTTGGTAATGGCTTATCGGGCGCCTGTCCCCCTGCTGCCCCCAAGTGCCATTAGGCTGACTTTTCTCATGATGTCCTCAGTTCCCTGCAGGGACCTGGCCTACGCTTGTGCTCCAAGACAGGCAAAGGAAAAGGTGGGCAAGGCCCTTTGGAATAAGAATCTTAGTGTCTCATAGCTTACTCTACCCACCCACCCCCAATCTGCCCCTGGTTATTAAGAAGCTAGAATATGTATCCAAAGTGTAAAAGCACATGAATGCAGTGGAGTACGATCCTTTAAAACTCCCAAAGTCTGGGTCCTACCCCAGATCAATGAAATCACAGTCCCTAGAGGTAGGACCCACCCCCTCATTGGTGTGTTTCTAAGCTTCCCAGGTGATTCCAAAGTTCTCGAACTTGTTGCAATGATGCTGCTAACCTTTTCTGATATCAGGGGGATTATTCATGATGAATTTGTACCAACTGGACAAACAGTTAACCAGGTTTTCTATTTGGAAGTGCTGAAAAGGCTGCGTGAAAAAGTTAGAAAACCTGAACTTTTTGTCAACAATTCATGGCTCTTGCATCACGACAATGCACCAGCTTACACGGCACTGTCTGTGAGGGAGCTTTTAGCCAGTAAACAAATAACTGTATTGGAACACCCTCCCTACTCACCTGATCTGGCCCCCAAAGATAAAGGAAATATTGAAAGGAAAACATTTTGATGACATTCAGGACATCAAGGATAATACGACGACAGCTCTGACGGCCATTCCAGAAAAAGAGTTCCAAAATTGCTTTGAAGGGTGGACTAGGCGCTGGCATCAGGGCATCACCTCCCAAGGGAAGTACTTCAAAGGTGATTGTAATGATATTCAGCAATAAGGTACGTAGCACTTTTTCTAGGATGAGTCCGTGAACTTAATTGTCCGACCTCATACAGACACATTTGGGAACAATTGCTTAACCCTTGGCCCCTGTCACAGGCCTCACTTCATTAAAATCTGTCCAATGAATGAATGAATTAAATGAATGAATTTAGGAGCCTCACAAAGTCTTCTGTGTCCCTTTCCAGGGGCTCAGGCAGTGGCCATGCTACCCAACATCATCCTACCGCCTCTGAATTAAGGAGAAAATTTGAAATTCTCCTTCATTTTCCTGGTAGTCATTTTCATTTTTTACGTCTTGATATTTAATGTCTCTCAATAAGACAGTCTAGAAATAGACACTATTTTTCAAATACAAATCCTTTCCTAACTCATTTGAAATGTCACCTTTGTCATGAAATGGCACACTCAGGTCATTCAACACATATCTCTGGCACACCTGCTATGTGCCAAGCACTGCCAGATGCTGGGGACATGTCCCTGCCTGCCCAGAGGCTGCAGTCTACAGAAAGACAGACAGTGAACACCTATCCAAACCAACACGTCATTTCAAAAATGTGTGGTCAGCGCGTTGAGAGAAAAGTGCAGGATGCGGGAATTACCAGGAAGGACCTAATTTAAGCGAGGGCTGTGGGACAGTCTTCCCTGACAAAGGGCAGTTGTGCTGTGTTTCCATCTATGTGCCTACCTAGTTAGCATCCCCCTTTGCCCTTTGTCTCCAGGGCAGCTTTGTGAAGACCACAACCATATCTGCCCTGCCCCCTTCCTACCTCCTGGTTCAGTAAGTGGCTGCGCTATAGCCCTGCCTGTAGATGCCTGTTGACGGCCAGCTCATAGCGCTCGGTCAGCCAGCTCAGCTCCTCCTCCAGCTCCTGGACCAGTGTCCTGAGTTCCTCTGCTGTCTCTGCCCTGGCCCCTTCCTCCAAGTGCTTGTAGTTCTGCAGAAAGCTTTTTACATCTTGCACAAGGAAGTAGCCAGCCCCAGCAACTCCCATCATCCGGGCACCACTGGTCACGGTCAGAGCTGGGCCCTCAACGGCTCTCTGAACCTCTCTGGCTCTCCAGAAGGGCACGCGGCCTGTGGTTACGAAATTCCTGACCTTAGCCATGAAACCACAGTTGGCTTGAGCCGTCTTGTAGGCATGAAGTTGCCTGATGCTCCTGACGACGCCAACACACTTCTGAACACAAACCCCAGCAGCCCCTCCAATGTCTTTGGACTCCAGTGTTGTTGGAATCGCCACCAGTCTGCCAGCTCTGTCTCTTGCTGCTGAATCGCTTCTATTTTCCAAGACATTTATGAAAATATTGGTGACAGCAGCTGCTACCCCCAGGCCCTGCCCAGCTGCTGAGAGCATCAGACTCCCTCCTCCTGTCACAGGTGCCAGGGCCACACCCAGGATGGTCATGGCCGCTGACACAGCACCTGAGGAGCTGGCTACCAGGCTGGTCTTGGTGAGTTTCTTGTGGGTCGCGTCAACTTGGTCTGCAATGGTGTTAAGTTCTTCGATAATCTTTTCCAGCTTATACTTCTGCAAGGGATAACGTAAGAGAACTAGTTCATCCTCGGACAGATTTCTGTCCAGCGTGAACTCTTCCGCAAGTTCCATCAGCTCTTCAAACAGGGTGTCGTCCAGCGTCATACCTGGGGAAAGTCCACATCACGTGATCACTTTTCCAACTCTGGAACAGGCTCACCAGGGAGGCTAAAAACTTCTAGGTCATCTGAGTTCTTGAATACATTCAGGGAACAGGGCCCTGGGAATGGAGGTACAAGTCGGGAGCAGCATGACAGAGGGTCGCTCTCAGGGCCTGCACCTCTAGGTGGCCGTGTTGCTTATGGCCGGAGCACAGCTAAAGCAATCCCTCTGCTTGTCGGACTGGCTTACTATCCCATTCACTATGTGTGGGTACTGAAATGATGAATAAAACCTAACTGAAAAGCATTACAGACTTTTGTCACTCAATCTTTTCTCAGTAAATATATATACATAATTTGTACATATGTAATGGATTGTGAGCAATTCTACTCTGGGAAATAGAGTTCTAAGAGCCTAGAGAGGACAGGCCTCAATTTTCATGTTTAAAGGGGAATCTACCTGGAAACGGTGGTTGCTTTTGGGGAGGGGAGCAGGGGAGCTGGGGGGAAGGTTTCAGGGAGACATACTTGTTACTGTTTGCCCCTTTGTTCCTAAGTTTTATATCATGTGCATGTATGAGACTCTCCCCCCTCCCCCACCACCAAATTAATAAAATATCCTATACTTCTAAAGAAAAAGGTGGGGGCCCCCAATGAGACACCCAAATATCATCTCTCCCATAAGGGAGGACTCATTGTTTGTTATTGAGTTTGACAGTGTTGTGTATTTTGGAAACTGAAAGTAGATTTCTAACAAAAGGGTGGCCAGGCTTGGAAACCACAGGTTCTACTCCGCCCTCTTGTTAAACAGGCGAGTAGGAAAAATGCATAGTCTTGAGACAAGACGACGAAGGGAAAACATACAACTGAGAAAATTCTCTCCATTTACTCAAATTTCCCCTGTATTTTGGGGAAAAAAGACCACCATTATTTCATTTTCTTGTGGGATCAATTTGGTCCTACACCTGGAACACCAGAGCTCTACAGAGTCTTAGTTTGAGAATCACTGTTCTAAGTAAATTTGTCTTAAGGGATCTGGGGTCTCCAAAGTAGACACCATTGGGTTGTGCGGATGCTGCAGTCAACTTCCTACAGCACGAAACAGTGTCTGACTTGTGTGACCCTCTGTCCCTGTCTTCCAAATTGAGCATCCACCGTGAACTGGGCCATGGGTTTAAGGATATTGGAGAGTGGGTCTCTGGGAGAGAAGGCCAGTAGGAAAACTCTGTTGAGACCAAGCAACCCCAAGTCCTCAAAGGAGCTATTGACAACAGCTTTAGAGTCTCTGCTCTCTGGGCAAAGCCATCAGCAGCCTCAGGGAGACCAGCCAACTGACCCCACCCAAGGGAAACAGAAACAGGAAGGGCCTTCTGACATCCTTCCCTATTGTCGTCACTCTTTTAAAATAAAGGCTTAGTCAGAAGTTTCTTTGGGACATCTCTGTATACCTTGGCATTCAGCCCCCCTCCAACCTAAATCTTAGAGCATGGGATGTGAGGCCTGGAAGGCTCACCAAGATCACCTGGTACATAGCGGGCAAAGAGGTGCCAACCCCCCTGCCATTGTTGGGAAAGGCGTCTAGACCATTGTCACAGGAAGAATTGAGAGGCTGCATCTAAGCCCTTTGAGAAAGAGCACTGCAATTGACCTCATGCTTTCTGTAGGCCCGGCCCAGAAGATATGGGAGCCTGCCACATTTTCACCATCGAGTCCATCCCCGTCTTTCACAGAGGAGAAAGCTGGCCCCAAGGGCGACGTGACTTACCCTAGATTACAATCCAGTTAGTGATAGAGTCCGGGAGAGAACCTAGGACTCCAGCTTTCTGGAAGCCTCTAGTCCACCTCACCCCTGAGAAAGGAAGTGCCATCTCTCTGCCTTCAGCAAAGGAGGGAGGGCTAGCATGTGCACAGGCACACTGGATGTGACCTGACTTAATCCCAGTCAGTTCATCAGCCCGCAGCAACTGTGAAGAGCGTTGCTTGGAGCTGTCTCGGGATTAACGCAAGCTGTGGGATGGGATCTAAAGCGTGGAAGAGGCCCGGTCACAGCGGAGGGAGGGCTGGGCCAAGGACGTGGGTATACAGGATGGCTTGCTTTTGACCTGAAAGGGCAGGAAACTCCAATTGGCGTGATTTCTGCAGATTTCATCATGTCAGAGCTTGAGGCAGCACTGACACTCTTTTTACAGAAGTGTCTAGATACTTCAGCAAGAATGAGTACAGCTTATGTTGAGCAGCAGAATCTATTATGAGTAGAATGCTTCAGCGGAGCTCTGTTGGAGAGTCTGGAATGCCCAGGCAGAGGCGATGGACAACCAAGGCCCAGAGTTTGCATCTCGAGGCAAAAAGTTGAAGAGTATGATCTTGATTTTTCAAAAGTATTGTAATAGGGCCAAGGAAAAATCCTGGAAGGAGCTACACTCAGCATGCTACTTTCATAATAAAAACCAATCCCATAAAAACAACTTAATAATAAGGCATCTTCATTTCTCATTCTTTTATCATGATAAAATCTCCAACTTGTACCGTAAGGCATGCAGTGCAAGGAACACTGCTGAGCACATAGAAAGACAAACAAAGTGAGATAAATTAAGGTTGTTAAATGTTAATATTGTCATTTTTTGTTTGTTTGTTTTTAGCTGTGCCATCCTGCCACTTGTTGGCAGCTCAGCTCGGGCTGGGACTCGAACCGCTGTTGCTCAGAGCTCAAACTCTTGAGCGAGCTCTTAACTAACTGAGCCACTCGGCCGGCCCTTGTCATCTTTTTTAAAATTTACATTTGACAAGTTTTTCTAACCTGTTATTTTGGCCCTTTGCATTATTTTTATTTCAGGATATCTGTTCTATGCAGAAAATTATTCAAATCTGATTTTTTACCCTATTTGATATTCTGTACTTACGGATGCTCTTAATAGTAATTATTATTATTTATTGACATCATTGTCCCACTTTGATTTGAGTTACATTATTTTAAGAATTCTGCTTTTTATTTCTTTGCTCTCTCTTTTTTAAAAAAAATTTTATTGGGGAACAGCCATGGTCATTGGTTACACATTGCTTTCTTGCTACAATAGCATAGTTGATTGTTTTAGGGAGGGCACAGTTCACAGTGGCCCATGTGGGGATTGAACCGGCAACCTTGGTGTTATCGGCACCACGTTCTAACCAAATGAGCTAACCGGTCACCCCCTTTGCACTTGTTTCATATTCTACGCAGACAAGCATAGTGAATAGGTTTCAGGTGACATAGAGTGGCGCCCAGCACAGCTCCTCAAAGGTAGAAACGTCTTTGCTTTCTTATCTATACTGTAGCTGGTAAATGACAGGTACTGGGGACACATTAGAATAAGGGCTCATAGTTCCTAATACTAAGTTTTTTATGTTTAAAATCATGGCTGACTGTCTCCTCTCCCGGGCCCAGAATACATCTTGGGGAGATGACTCTGCTTCATTTTGGGGGTGGGGTTAAGGGGTGAGTGAACAGGACTAAGGCACGACAAAACAGACTGAAACAGGATGGTGGGGGTGGGAGACCCATCACATGCGCAGTACTGCTGGGCCTCCGTGAGATGGGTGCATCACTTCCTTCCGGTTTTAGTAAATACTCTCAGAGCGTTTGTGATTTATACATAAGAGTAGAGGTAAAATAGAACCCTGACTTGTGTTTCATCACGTCACTAATCATCATGTTTCATATTCCATCACATTTCTGTAGCTAAAAATGTATCCTCTGTTGAGAAAGCTCAGAATATCCCACTATCTGGGAAGAAGAAAGAACCAATCTTCTTGCCTCGCGTTACTTTACTTTTCCCAAAGACGGCATCATACTCATCTGATTGGTTTAGACTCCCCGACACTGAGGGGACACACCTAGTACAGGCTGGTCACCCTCTGGCCAAGGACTGCACACAAATGCATGTAGCCCTCTCCTCTCTGCGTGCCCTCTCTCTGCACGTGAGAAGCGTCCATCTGTCATCAGTTAGACACTCTCATTTGTCTGCTAGAGGCCAGAGTGCTCCTGAGATTTGAGTTTGGGTTTAGAGGGAGGGAGAGGCTCTCTTGGATGAAACCACATAATTCAATCCTTTTTGCCAGAGAGCCCTGCTCTGGAGATCCAGGCCCAAGCCAGGAGAGGGACAGGTGCTGTCCTGCTTTCCTGTTGCATTGTCTCTTGTGCTAAGATCTCTGTCAAGGACCACTGAGTGAGGAGGTGTGCTGGACCAAGGCCAAGATCAGGTACTTCCGGGCGTCCTGATAGCACAACCAGATGATGAACTCCAAACTGACCACAAAAGCCTGCCAGTTGAGAGTGGCAGGGCCCAGAGGCTGTCACACAGATATTGTATCCTGATCCAAATATATGTTCTGATTTGAGGTTCATCAAATATGGTCCCTTTAGCTAAGGGACTCAAGATGAGATACCTCTAATTGTAGGAGGAGTGTGAGCAGGGTCTCATGGGAAATAGGGCAGGAGTGGGACTTACACCCTCACCTTCACTTTAGGAACTGGAATCACCCACGTTCAGGGCCCTGAGTCACTCCCCAATCAGTGTCACCCATTGTAGGTCGAGACCTTGTGGTCAAAAGAATTCGCCAAGGAAAGAGTACGGGACGGTTACCTGAGCTGGTTCCAGTTGGTGCTGTGGCCATGGTGTCCCTGAGGGCTCTTTGGCTCTTGTCTATCTACAAGTGACAATGGGTCCTGGGCCAGAAGGGATGCAGCTTCACCTTGTAAAAAAATAAAAATAAAGAAAAGAACAGACCCCACAGTCACTCAAAGAGGCAGTGGCTTCATATAGAGCTGAGACCTAGAGGCTCAGACCTGGGAAGTGGTCATCATGTGTAACCCCTGGGAATTGATGAGACACAGGAGGGAAGAGAGCTGAGGATGGAACCCTGGGAAATGCCAACATTATGTAGGAAATTGAGGCATAAAAAGAATTGAGGCATTAAAGCAGCGGTTCTCAACCTGTGGGTTGCACCCCCTTTGGGGATCGAACAACCCTTTCACAGGGGTCGCCTATGACCATCGGAAAACAAAAAGATATTTACATGATGATTCATAACAGTAGCAAAATTACAGTTCTAAAGTAGCAACGAAAATAATTTTATGGTTGAGGGTCACCACAACATGAGGAACTGTATTCAGGGGTTGCGGCATTAGGAAGGTTGAGAACCGCTGCTTTAAAGGCTCTCGGAGGAAGTTGCCCACGAGGTAGGAGAAACAGACAGAAGAAACTAAAAGTCAATTTCTTCTGATGTCAAGTCTCGTCCCTGTCTGCATTATAATACGATGATGCTCAGAACTTTCTGTATGGACTTCTTAGGTGAAGATGAATGGCTCCAGTTATCAGTTTTTCTCCTTCTGGCAATTATCCAATAGCAACAAAAAATGATACAAGCACCATCTATTAGAAGCTAGGGAAAAGAAACTAAAAGGATATCTCAGGCAGCGGGAGTGAGGAAAAGGGGAAAAGATGCCAGTAATTGCAGATTTCAGGAAAAGTAAGCAATGGCTACAGATTTCAGAAAAAAATGCCCCTCTTCAAGGGGAGGGGCATTCACAAAGTGCAAAGCTAAAATCCATTTTTAAAAATAGAATAAAAAAATAGAACTAAATAAAATAGTAAGAATAATCTGTACAGTTGACCCTGCTGAGTTGGCTCCAAAAAGCAGTAGAGACAGGACTCGGCAAGGAAACACAGTGAGACAAGTCCTGTCTGTAGGAAAAAGTTCATCCTTGAGACAGAGAGGAGAAAGAAACTGCCTCTGAACAGTCTGAAAACTATTTTTTTCAGACCAGTTTTTTTGCCCAGAGAGATAAAGGCTGAAAACTTGAGTAGAAGGCTCCGGACCAGGAAGATCGGCTCTGCTTGCGCAGAGCACAGCCCTGGTTTCTCCTTTATTTATATTTCCCACAAAAAGCTGGTCCATGCAAGAGAGCAACCAACACAAGGTCTACACAAAAAATATTAACAACAACAACAACAAAAAAAAAACCCAACCAACCCAACTGAAAAAATGGGCAAAGGACTTGAAGAAGCATTTCTCCAAAGAAGATACATAAACGACCAATAAGCACGTGAAAAGGTGCGCCACATCACTAATCATTAGGGGAATGCAAATCAAAACCACAATGAGAGGTCACCTCACACCTCTCAGCAAGACTTTACCAAGTAAATAAATAAATAAATAAATAAATAAATAAATAAATAAATAAATAAATAAATAAAATAACAGGCGTTGCTGAGGTTGTGGAGAAATTGAAACCCTTGTGCATTGCTGGCAGGCATAGAAATGGTGCAGCCACTGCCAGCAGTATGGCAGTTACTAAAAAGATTAAAAATAGAACTACCATATGATCCAGCAATTCCACTTCTAGGTATATATCCAAAAGAATTGAAAATAGGATCTAGAACAGATATTTGTCCATCCATGTTTGTAGTAGCATTATTCACCATAGCTAAAAGGTAGAAACAATTCCAATGTCCATTATGGATCAATGGCTACATCAACTGTGGCATATACATGCAATGAAATACTATTCAGCCTTAAGAAAGAATGAAATTCTGACAATGCTACAACATGGATGAACCTTGAAGACATTATACTGTTAAAAAAAATTTAAAGAAGACCATTTAGGTGAGACAAACTTTACAACACTTTATGAAGTGGACAGTCTCCATTTGGAGAACTGCAAAATTAGGTGAGAGGCAAGATACTTTAATAGGGTAAACATCGAAGCACAAAGAAGAGACAAAGAGAACACGGCTCATTACCTGGGACCACACAGTCGACAGCGCTTGGTGTGAGAAGGCCCGGCGTTTGGGGGCTGGCTGACAGAATACACTGTGCTTCTGGCCAAGCAGAGCATTTACAGGAACATGGAAGTTGTCTAATTTCCGGTTTTCTGACACAGCATTTGGGTCAGAGTCAGCTCCATTGTGCCCTGGAAAGTTATTTCAACATAACTGAGTGAGGTAAGCCAGTCACAAAAGACAAATACTGTGTGATTCCTCTTATATTTGGTACCATCCTAAAGGAGTCAGATTCATAGCCGCAGAAAGTAGGAAGGTGGGTACCAGGAGCTGAGGGGCGCGGGCAGTTAGTGTTTAATGGGTGTAGTCTTAGTTCGGGAAGATGAAAAATGTCTGGAGACGCATGGTGGTGATGGTGGCCCAACAATGTGAACGTGCTTGATGCCACACTGCCCTGGACACTTAGAAGTGGCTAAAGTGGTCGGTGTTACGCTATATCTATTTCCCCATATTAAATAAATATATATATCACCAGATAGTAACAACAACAACAAAAACAAATGGCAGACAAACAACAGTCACCTGAAAAGGGTTGCAAAAAGTTGAAGAAAATTGTGAACAACATTTGGCAATGCATTTTTTAAAAGTCAGTGAAGATCGTAAAACAGATCTGAGGGCTCCAGGAAGACATGGCAAGACAGCAGGAGGGCATGAAATGGAAGCTGATGGGAGTGAGGAAAGAAGACGAGAAAAATAAAGCCGGCACAAAAATAAATCCTTACTGGATTTCATACAAGCAGAAAGAGACACTATTTTTAAAAAAAGAAAAAAAAAAGAACCCTAAAGACAGAAATGAAGAAAGTGAGCAAAAAGAAGTGAAAACAAAGTGCTAAAAAAAAATTGGCAAAAATACATGGAATAAAACGCTCCACTGTATGCTAGTTGGAATTCCCAAAGAACAAAATGAAAAATATGAACAGAAGAAAGATTGAAGCAGCACTTACAAAAGCTGTAAGGAGAGCGATCTTCAGAGGATCTGTGAGTGTGCTGTGTGTATGACAATGTTGTCATTTTTAGGTCCCAGGATATTTTTGGCATGCTATTTTGGCATGCGTGTCTGTGGGTTCACCGAGCTGGGTGTGCGCCTCATATAAGCTCTCCCATGGTTTTAGAATTCAGATACCCACGCTGTGGCTTCGCCCAGGTAAGGGTGGTAAGATTTTATAAATAAGAATTTATAAAAAAAAATTGGAGGCAGAGATGTTTGCTGCGGTGCTCCAGGCCAAAGTTGTAAGCAGTAATCTGCCCACTCGAGTGCCGGCAAAGCTCACAGGCTGGAGGGGCTGCTGCTGACTTCACCGGGAGTCTAATGGGCAGAAGCCATGTTCAGGGAAAGCCTCGTTTTCCCCATGGAGTTCCCATGGTACTCACCTGGAAGTGCCTCTGGGGTGATGCTGAACTCACAGGAGGTGATCCCCACTGGTGTTCCACCTGATGGCTGAGCACAGTAGAAACGAGGACACACCAGGACCTCCTCCTGCTGCAATGCGTCCTCCTGTCTTGAGCGGGACTGGCTATCAAAGTAGCAGCCACACACATTTGTGTCTTTCCATAATGTCAGACAATATTTATTAGAATAAAGCCATGGATCTAGTCCTACTGGCTTGGTTTTCCACAGGCATTCACCAAGGCTCCGGCCAGACGCTGGCCTCCAATAGCCGAGGTCGAGTGATTTCACACAAGAGGGTAACACAGTTCTGTAAGCAATAGGGCTAGGCAAGGCGAACAGAGTCTTATGAAAGAAGAATGAGAGAGAGCCCGGTGTTCCATAAAAGTCCCTTCGGCGCTGGGGTGCATAGCGTAGGGGGCCAGGCGGGGCTGGGGAGAAGGTCAGCAGGCGAGGCTTTGAGCTCTCCGTCTGGGACCAGTGCAGATGTGGCTGTCAGCTCGTCCCCTAAGTCCTGAACGATGAGTCATCAGAGAGCTTGGATTTCGTGCTCAAGACTGGGTGTGGTGCCCCCATCTGCAGTCCCATAAAGCCATCCAGATGGCCATGCTCCACCCTGCATCTGGAATTATCTGGTTAGGGCGCTCACTGGGTCCATCTATTACGTGATGCTCTGGCATGACTGTCACTTGGTGACTGACATAGCTACCAGAATTGTTAGAGTCCCATTTGTGTTCATAATTAATGCTCTATATACCCCCACTGACAAAGCTTAACGTGGAGCCAGATGGCAAAGGAGAACCGCCAGGTGAGTCCAGCTCCAAAATCGCCCACCATGCGGGGGATTTGAGGCTGAGGAACAGTGACTTCGTACGTGGCACAGGGACGAGATCTGAATGGTTGTGAATCTGGGTGAAGGCATACGGGAGTTCTTCGTACTAGTCTGGAACTCTTCTGTATGTTTTCAATTTTTTCCTAAGTTTAAAAACTTAAATAAAAGAACCCCTGGAGCTGAAACTGGACAAAATAAGTCTTTGGGGAGGGTGATTATTTTGGACTTTAAAAATTGGATTGGACTCTAAAAGAGAATTTGATTTTGGACTTTGATGCTTTTGGACTTTAAAAGATTTTGAGTTCTCTGGACTTTTAACTCATGATGGCAGCACGATTTGATTTCAGACTGATTTCTTTAAGCTTTGATTTGCAAGGAGATCAAATTTCACTGTTTCTTCCCGGGAAATTTGCAATGGAAGGGAATTTATATGGAATACGGGGATCTTTCTCGCTGGTCTTCTACTAGTGGACTACCTTTATGCTGAATCTTGATCTGATTGCAACATCTCTGAAAGCTGTATGAGACATGGCTTGATATCATTTGGGATGGGGAATGNAATCACTGCAGGTGCCACAAAACCTGAAATTCAAGCGTGGAGGAATTTTAGATTATGTGGAATCAAATTAATAATGAGACACTGATAACGTGCTAAGTGTTTGCAAACTCTTTCCATTTTATATTGAGGTATACCTTATATGTGATAAGTACAGAAATTGAAGCCCTCAGCTCAATAAATGTTGGTATTATGTATATATTTGAGTAATCACCACCAAGACCATGATAGAGAACAGGTTTTCTGTAACACACCCCCTATGTGTGAGTCATGATGAGTGAGTCAATACTCACCCATCCGAGAGGTAACCACTCTTCTGATTAGTTTGCCTATTCTTGAACTTTATGTAAATAGTAATTTGTTTCGCTTCTTTTATTCAATGTAACGTCTGTGAAATTCACTCATGTTGTCGTGGGTAACAGCAGTTTTTTTAAATGATTGCTATGCAGTATTTCATTATATAAATACAGTATCTTTTGTTTATCTATTCTATCAATTGATATGTTCGAGCTGTTTCCAGCCATTCGCTATGATGAACAAATTGACTATAATGATTAAGAAATCATCTTCACAAGATATAGCCACAATGTGTGAGGTCTTTTTGTACAAATTATATGCCCAAGGACATAAGAACACTATTACAAGAACTGCCAAAGGCCCGTTCTGAGCATGCAGGTGGGGTCTGAAACCCATCCCAGAATCCACTTGCCAAGTGGTGAGACTTGGAGACTGGGGATGGAAGGAGCTGTTGTGTCTGTCTGGAGAAAGGGGCACTTTGATGATTGATTGATTGATTCATTGATTGATTGATTGATTGGATGCATAAAGTTGCCATCCATTTGTAGAGCTATGTGTCACAGAGCTCTGTCCACTTGTGGGTGGGCTTTATCAAATAACTCTTAAGGCACCATAGGGCCTGGCATTGGTCCTGATCTAACCTGTATGTTTAAATGATCACTCAGGCTGGAAAACAGGCACCAGGTTTGCAAGAGAGGAAACAGGCAGACCAATTAGGAAGTGATTGCAGTAGTCAAAGCAAGAGGTGACAGCTGCTTGAGCCAGGTGGGTAGAAATGTGAGGAATGGTTGCATTTAAGGAATCCACAGGATTTTCCAGTGCCTGTGAGATGGGAGAGAGCTGAGTTGAGGATGACTTCAGGCTGAGTCAGGTTTGGGGTCTGAAGGACCGTTACCGTGAAGGTTCCATCTACTGAGATGGGAAGGGTGGAAGGTTTCCTGGATGGGTAATAGGGTTCAATTTGGGTAGGTTAAGCTTGAGATATCCAAGTGATGTTGAATAAACAGGCAGTGAATAGATGAGTCTTGTTCTGAGTGGGAGATTAAATTTGGGAGCTGTCAGAGTAAAAAGTAGTTAAAGCCACAAAATTCCATGCGAATCCTAGGGACACAGTAATTAGACAGGCCAAGGGTGGTCCAAGATCCAGCCGTGGCGCGCTCCAACTGGTAAGCCAGGAAGAAGAAAAGACAGCAAGTGACGGACAAAGGGCAGCTGGTTACATACAGGAGAGCTAGCAAAGACATTTTGGAGTCCAGGTCAAATGCTTGTGTGTGATCGCCATGCCTCTGTGATCCTTCTGTCTTTACAGGTTCTGGGTCCTTCCGCTTTCCCTCTTTCTCTGACAAAGCCATCCTGGACTCTGCTTCACCCTCCAGTGCAAACGGCTGGGGTGGAGGAGCTCACCTTGGCAGATTTGAGATGTCTCTGATGTTGCAACGTTCAAAGAGGTGTCTCTGCTCTTTTCTATATTCAGAATGACAGGGTGTCTGGCAGAGAGGAGATGTTTTACCTGCTGGAGAAAACTGACCTCAGAAGTAGTGTAGAGGCCGTGGAGGCAAGTGCATACAAAGGCCCCTCTGACACTTACCAGCTCTGGGATTTCAAGAAACTTCACTCACGGTTTTTTTTTCCTTCTATACTTGTGAAGTAGTGAGTAAAATGCCTCCCTCAACTTATGTTACAGAACACTAATTTCTGCATTTTTCATGATTACGAACAGGATAAAATTCTCTATTAAAAGGAAAGGACTCTCAGCTTGGGTCAGAAAGCACAACCTAGCCGTATACACTTCTTACAAGAGGTACGTCTGAAACACAGTGACTCAGAGAAGCTAAAAATGAAAGGATGAACAGAGTTACAGGTGGCCAGGGAGGTGCTGTGTCTACAAAAGGAAGCCCGAGGGGTCGCTGTGATGGACCCATTCTGTATTTTCATTGTAGAAATAATCACACAGATCTACACGTGTGAAAGATTGCATAGAACTATTTACACACACACACACACACACACACACACACAAGTGTGAGTAANTGTTGTCCAGTAGAACCATGATGCAAACCACATATGTAATTATAAATTTTCTACAGTCACATTATATTGTGTTTAATGTAATATGTCCAAAATGTTATCATTTCAACATGTGATCAATTAAAATTATTAATTAGATGTTTTATATATTTGTTCATACTAAGTCTTTGAAATCTAGTTTGTATTTTACACTTATAGCACATCTTAAACTGGATTTGCCCCATTTCAAATGGTGGCTATTATATTGAACAGTACTGGTCTACATGTTCTTGCTTATCAAAGAGAGGAAGGCTGGTTGTCCACTGTAATTCTGTGTAGCTGAATTTTAACTGTGAATTAAGAATATCTCTCCCTTCCTCTCCCTCCCCCCAACACACATCTTTTTCATTATCTTGAGAGACCAAGAAAGGGTCAAATTGCTTTCCAATAGACTGTCCCCCAGATAGCTACTTCTTTGAATGTAACATTGTGTATTGACTGAAACACAATGACCTTTTGGGTTTCTTTCAAGGGAGTGTGATTTATGGGTGACAACAGCTTGCATTTCCTCACAAATTCATGGGCCATCTGGATCTCATGGTTGGTGAGGGTGGACCTGGATGAACCAGAATGACACGTGCAGGGCCCTTGAGACCACCCACAGCTCGTCAGATGCTAACGGGTGTGGATCAGTGGAGTTTCCCAACCGTCACTGGGTTTGTCCTCCCATCCCCAGCCATCCTGGGATTCAGCTTGATGACAGAGGTCCCTAATTTGCTTCCGGTATGGGAGGACAGGTTATGAGCAGGACTGTGGCCACCTGTTTGCTGCTGTCACAGACCTCAGCATGGGCAGGACAAATTCACTGGCCACTTTGGAAGGCCTGACACTTTGGAAAAGCCTTGAACTTGTGTTGGCTGTGGTATCAAGGGGCATCTGAGAGCTGATAGCTCCATTTTCATTGGGGCATGTGAATATGTGCATCTTCCTCGTCTTAATAAAACCTAGATGACATCCCAGAACTGATAGGTTTCTCAGAACTTCTGGTCTGGCTGACCATGGTGGAGGGGCCCGCACCACCTCAGGGGCACCCATGAAGAACCCCACTCAGCCCAAAAGGGAGAAGAGAACAGTGGTGAAGGTTGGGTTGCCCCAGTTAGCATGAGAGTTAAGGGGCTTTGCTTGGCAAGGAGTGCACAGATTGAGCTAGTGGGAGCTATAAAAACGTGAAGGCAGAATTCCAGATGGTGCAGGAGGTGGTGCTTCAGAGAAAACCAGAGAGCAGCTTGGGGTCAAAGGCATTGCAGGGATGGAGGGAGAGGGCAGGAGGGCTGCTAGGGCTTTGATTCAGGAAGAGGGTCAGGGGCCAGAGATGGGGTGGCGGGGATGGGGGGGGTAGGAAAAATCAGTTTGGGAGCTTCTGTCCTGATGGAAGAGTCTGAGAATGAGAGAAGCAGGCAAAAAGGGAAGCATGAACCTCTCTCGCCCCCTTTGATATTGGCTCAGATGCTTTATTAAGGATTTGAATTTCTGTCAAGAGGATTGTCCCCCAGACTCCCATTTCTGTGAGCAGGCACTGCAGCACGGCAGCCAGGTGGGCTGGCTTGCCTTTAGCTTACACGTATCTCATGGCTGAAGAAACCACAACTCAGAAAGGGGACCAGGCCAACAGCCATCAGAGGTGAGTCTCAAATCTCCATTCTCTGTCATTCTTTTTTTTTCTTCTTCTTCTTCTTCCAGACAGTCCACACAACAAACAAAACTGCACCCTTAATGACTATTTTGTGCTAGGCATTATTATTGAAAACGTTTATTCAGAACTTTAAGGTTAAAACAGGAAAGAGGGCAACAAAAGCTGAAAACGCAGTGGCGTAGGCATGGGATTACAACTGTTTAAAATGCCAAGATCATAAGATTTATAAAGCGAAGGCTGGCAGGCTGTAGTTCAAACTGTTAACAGTGGTTCACCTTCCCCTGCACTTTTAAACCTTTCCGAAATTTCCTATATGTTTTATTATTGTAATGTGTGTGTGTGGGCGGGGAGGCGCGGAAGGGGGAAGACTCCTACTTTATCTTCATGAGGTCATTCTTTATTTTAGGCATCCCACTTTAAGGACTTTATTTTAAGAAAGTAATTCTAACAATAACGCAACAAGATTTTGGCACACGGATAGTCATTTTACCACTACGTATAGTAAGAAATTTGAAATGATCTAAGTGTTTCAGAAAAGGGGAGGGACATCCAGTGTACCATTTGTTGTTTGTCATCTAGCTTCTTTCTCCATCCACAGACCATATAGTTCCCTAGCAACCAAAGGGTAAGTGAAGGCAAGTGACCCAGTCCTGACCAATCAGAGTGGGTCTCTGGGCTCTGCCCCGCCCCTTTCCAGATGGAAGGGGGCGCACCTGAGGGCTGTTGGGGACATATTGCCTGCACGGGGCAGAAGCCTGACTGAGAAATGAAAACACAGAGCCCTGCCTGATGATACCATTTTTATCCTCTGGCTCCAGACTTGAACACCCAAAGCAAGAAAAGCGCAGGAAAGAAATTCTGCACCAAATTACCAACAGTTGGTCACCCTGGTTGGTGCATTGTTTCTTTCCTCTATTTTTTACTTTCCTGAATTTAACAAAAATGTATTTAATGCAATACACTACTTTCAAAATAGCAGCTAACACATACAAACAAAACAAACAAACAAACAACAACAAAAAGCTTGTTTTTAAGATAGCGGAAGTGCGAAGCCTAGAATGTTCCTACACGTTCCGATGTCCTGAGAGGGGTTTCCAAGAACTTGGGTTGTGTGGACAACAGGGCCTCTCTCCTTCATAATGGAATCTGGGAGAAGGTTCTGATGACATCCTTTTCTATGCAAATGAACAAGGATCTTATCCAGCAATTGCTGACCAGGTGGGAGAGGAAGAGAACAGAGAAGCAAGGGAAGGTGAGTTGATACAGAACATACAACATACCCTCATAAAAAAATACTATAAATGAAGCCACTTTAAAATGGACCCGCAGCTGCCATTCCAGAGGTACGCTTTATGCCCTAACCTCTGGAATGTTAAAACAGAGCAAAATGACCTTTGAACTGGACCTAAACACACTTGTACCCTCACAAAACTGTTTACAAAGATAACAAGACAGTTATTATGACTACTGGACTGATGATGAAATTAACATCATTGTTTAGAATTAACACCTCTACATTATGTTATCTGCACCAATAGAAATGCCTATAGATGTACAAGTAATTGGTCCCCTTCCTTTCTCTAAAATACACCTTGCCTTTGGCTCCTAATCAGAACATTATT
>NW_017731983.1:962597-968571 GCF_001890085.2 Hipposideros armiger
ATCCATGCAAACGTCACACATGCGCTGGCTTCCTTAACACCCTCCCGTAAACCGTGGTGCCCACCAGCCCCAGTTAAATCTCCCCCATCCTTCCAGCCCCACCCAAGGGGGAGAGCACAGCCTCACCTTCTTCTTCAGGGTCTCATAAAGCCGGGTGAGCTCTGTCAGCTTTTGTTTCTGCTCCAAGGCATTGGCTCTCAGCTTTTCTGCCAACTCTGTCTTTGCTCCATCTTTCAGTTGTTCATAGTCATCCATGAGAGAGCGCAACTCCAGGCCGAGGCTGAGGCCCACCAGTACAGTACTCATCAAGAGAGTATCTGTCTTCATTGTCACTGTTGTACCCTTGTCTTTGGCTCTCTTCAAGGTATCGATGTTGTTTTTGAGATTCGTGATGGCTTCTATAAATTTATAGACATACAGAGCAAAGAATGCCCGGTCTTTACCCGAGCTGAACGCTTGGTCACTGGTGAACACTTGGCTGCTGACCTGAGCTTGGACTCTTTTATTGTGATCTTTTTCCATGATGTTGGTCACTATGCTGGCAGCCACGGCTGCTGTCCCCAAGCCTGTACCAGCAGCAGAAAGTATCAGGCTTCCTCCTGCTGTCACTGGAGCGAGGGCTAAACCCAGGATGGACATCACACTTGAGGCGACAGTGACGGAGCGGGTCACCACCTTGGTCTTGCTGAATGTTTCCTGGGCTCTGTCGATTTCGTCTGCAAGGGCATGGGCCTGTCTGATGTCCTCTTCCAGCTTCCTTTTAATGATGGGAAACTCTTGCAAAAACATTCTTTTTTCAGGTGACAGATCCGTATCGTCTTGCTCCACATCATCACACAGAAGAATGTCATCCTCGTCCCTGGGGATGAGCGAAATGAGGATTTTTGCTTCCATCGCCCAGATGGGAAAGCCTAATTCTTAGGCCCATCTGGTTTACAGATGATCTCACTCCTCCCAGCTTTGAACCCTGCCTGCATCTCCCTAACACCTCCATCGCCTCTGACCTGAGCTTGAAATGTCCCAGAGCTTTGTTGGGAGATCTGGCTCCATGAAGAGAAGAAACACAAAAGAAGGACATCTGGAGGAGAAATGGGAGAAGTGCAGCCTTGGCCAAAGAGATGGAGAAAGTGGCCAGTCCTGAGGGACATTTTCAGCCTTGTTCAGAGAGACTGTGAAAGTGTCACCGAGAGGACACAGTGGGGAAATGCTAAGATCCAGTGGGACTAATGGAGGAAGAAGTTCAGGCAAAGCAGGAGAAAGGGGAACGCAGGTGTTGGGTGGGAGGTTGAGAGCTCTGTGTATGTAGAGGTGAGTCAGGGGGAGGAGGCTCTGTACTGTATAACGCATCCTGCACTTCGATGACCTTGAGTTTGGCTGCTATGGTGNTGCCCACCAGCCCCAGTTAAATCTCCCCCCTCCTTCCAGCCCCACCCAAGGGGGAGAGCACAGCCTCACCTTCTTCTTCAGGGTCTCATAAAGCCGGGTGAGCTCTGTCAGCTTTTGTTCCTGCTCCAAGGCATTAGTCCTCAGATTTTCTGCCAACTCTGTCTTTGCTCCGTCTTTCAGTTGTTTGTAGTCATCCTTGAGAGAGCGCAACTCCATGTAGAGGATGAGGCCAGACATCGCACTACTCATCAAGCAAGTACCTGTCTTCATCGCCAGCGTTGTACCCTGAAAGGCCTTTTTCACCTGTTTGGCCCTGCGGACCGAGACTTCGCCAGAGGTCAGGAGATGCTTGGCAGCGGTGGCCAGGCGTGGATGGGCTTTGGCTATCTTCAAGGCATCGATGTTCTTTTTGGTATCCTTGATGTTCTTTCCAAATTTATAGACATTCTGAACATAGGATGCCAGGTCTATACCCGGGCTGAACGCTTGGTCACGGGTAAACCCTTGGCCGCTGACCTGAGCTTGGACTCTTTTATTGCGACCTTTTTCCATGATGTTGGTCGCTATGCTGGCAGCACTGGCTGCTGTCCCCAAGCCTGTACCAGCAGCAGAAAGTATCAGGCTTCCTCCTGCTGTCACTGGAGCGAGGACTAAACCCAGGATTGACATCACACTTGAGGCGACAGCGACGGAGCTGGTCACCACCTTGGTCTTGGTGAATGTTTCCTGGGCTCTGTCGATTTCATCTGCAAGGGCATGGGCCTTTTTGATGTCCTCTTCCATCTCACTTTTAATGATGGGAAACTCTTGCAAAAACATTCTTTCTTCAGGTGACAGATCCATATCTTCTTGCTCCACATCATCACACAGAAGAATGTCAACCTTGTCCCTGGGGATGAGTGAAATGAGGATTTTTGCTTCCATTGCCCAGATGGGAAAGCCTAATTCTTAGGCCCATCTGGTTTACAGATGATCTCGCTCCTCCCAGCTTTGAACCCTGCCTGCATCTCCCTAACACCTCCATCACCTCTGACCTGACCTTGAAATGTCCTAGAGTGTTGTTGGGAGATCTGGCTCCATGAAGAGGAGAAACTCAAAAGAAGGACATCTGGCGGACAAATGGGAGAAATGCAGCCTTGGCCAAAGAGATGGAGAAAGTGGCCAGTCCTGAGGGACATTTTCAGCCTTGTTCAGAGAGACTGTGAAAGTGTCACCAAGAGGACACAGTGGGGAAATGCTAAGATCCTAGTGGGACTAATGGAGGAAGAAGTTCAGGCAAAGCAGGAGAAAGGGGAACGCAGGTGTTGGGTGGGAGGTTGGGAGCTCTGTGTATGTAGAGGTGAGTCAGGTGGAGGAGGCTCTGTACTGTATCACGCATCCTGCACTTCGATGACCTTGAGTTTGGCTGCTATGGTGCGTCTTTGCTTCTATCAGGAGTCGCACACTGAGAGGCTGAGATAAATCCTCAGGAATGTTCTGAATGTTCTCCTTGGCACTTGGCCAGCTTTACTTGACCCCTCAAGTAGATGGAATTGGTTTGTGGAGAAGTAAGTGATATAGGGGCCCACACCCTCCTCCCCCAATTTCTCAAAGTAGGAAGCATTACGTGATCTTGGCCAGCCCAACGAGTGTGTCCTTCATGGGACACAGTATCAGGGGAAGAGCAAAGCCTGTTCCTTCAGGCACTTTCCTCATCCAAGTGCCATTGGCCCATTTCTTCAGAGCCGGATCAGGAGGCCTCGTGATGACACGGGTTCCCTGGCTCACGGAGAGGATCAGAGTGGGAAGGGACCCTGGACAGGATTGGAGCTGCCTCCTTTACTTCTCAGTGGAGGGAACAGAAGCTCAGAGAGGAAAGGAGACTCACCTAAAGGGACGCATGAGGTAAAGATGGAGCTTTGAATGGGGTGCAGAGTTCTAAGGGGGTCAGTATTTTCAGCTATTCCTCTTTCAGTCAGGAATTCCCCACTGAGGTGTACATGCCCTTCAATATCTTTCTTCCTTTCTTTCTTTCTTTCTTTCTTTCTTTCTTTCTTTCTTTCTTTCTTTCTCTCTCTCTAGATATAAATATAGATATACATAGAATGATATAGAGAGAAATAGATGTATAGATAGATACAGATATAGACATAGGTATAGGTAGCTATAGATTATAGATATAGATAGATAGATTCATGCACCCAGACACACACACACACACACTTCCTCAATGGAAAAGGTTAAAAATCAAATATACTACCAGGAAAACACTTTAGTTTAATGAATTAATGCATTTAAGCCAATTATCATAATCACCAGTTGTAAATGAATTTACATGGCAGAAGGTTGCTAGGGGCTTGCAGGATAAAGGAGAAGAGGGTGACCCTGCTGAGAAACCCCAAACTTTACAGATGCCACCATCCAGCCCACCCTGATCCCTGTGTGCCGTCAGGTTGGCAGGGACAGAGAGAAACAACAAATACATACGCGGCCGCAAACATGGACAACACCACTTTGCGTTAACTCTACAGTGTCGTCTTTCACATGATTGTTAGCCAATGGCAGCTTGGTTCTTGTGTTTTTGAACTAAACCAAATGCCTGGAATATGGACACTTTGGCCGCAGTACATCGTCCTGCATTAGGCAGTGATACCTACTGACACAGTGTCAAATTGCAACCTGGATCTATGAGGCTCAATATACACAGTTCACCTCATTCACTCGCGGACATTTGCGGATGGTCCACATTGTGCTGGGGGCTGGTGATGCCACGTCGGCTGACTAACACTTAACCGGGCTTGGTGACAGGTGAGCCAACACACTTGAGGTCCTCCCTCACAGGCCTCATAGAGGTGACACCTCTGAGTGGGACAACTGATGCCCTTAGAGTCCCATTGCCCAATGTCATATATGTGACTAGATATTGACTTGCCCTCCAAAATATTTATTTTACCCTGCGGACTATTTTTCCCCCCCCTGGGAGGATATACCTTCTATGTGTAGTGGAGACCAGTGGGAAGGCAGGACCCATATTATGACTAATATTGGAGCACATTTGTTCCACATCATAAGGATGTCTGTAACATTTCAGCAGAAAAAAAATCTTTCCCCAGGGACAAATCCCTCTGGGTTACCTTTGCAGACCAAACCCAGCTGTGCATTCTTACCCTGCCTGGTCGTCCAGTAGACTCTCTGGTGCCACATCTGTGCTCATTTTGTCCGTGGGAGAATTAGAGGTGCCCCAGGGGTCAAATGATTTTCTGGTTGAAAGCGTGGAAAATAAAATCACTGCAGGTGCCACAAAACCTGAAATTCAAGCGTGGAGGAATTTTAGATTATGTGGAATCAAATTAATAATGAGACACTGATAACGTGCNGGGCCGTTCTGCTAGATTTGGTTGCCACCTGCTGACCATGGACTTGCTGGCTAAGTTCAATGCATTATTTTAAAAAGGTTAGGAGGTATTAGAAGGATCACTTATTCCCTACTCCTCTTTCCATGGGGAAGAATCCATCCAAGTAATGTAAGGATCTCGGCCCGGACCCTAGGCCGGACAGACTCAGCCAGACAGACTCACTTTTAAAAATCATACTTCAGCTACTCCAGCTAGACTCTAAGCAGAACTTCCTGTTAAGACAGTAAATGCCTAGCTTTACAAGAAATGGGTTGCAGCAGAAATATTAAGAATGTTTTACAGAAGTAGTCTTGTCACAACTGGATTGGACCATTTCACAAAAACAAAAACTAACAGCTCCTTTTGCTTCTGTGCACCTGCTTTGCTTCTGCTGGGGAACAAAAGGTTAAAGAACAACATCCCTCAGCTCCCTTCCTACCCCTTCCTCAGGCCTTGAAGTTCCCCCTTCCTCTCCCGCCTTCATGTTAGCATTTCAGGAGGCCTTGAAGCAAGTTAACTTTAGTTTTTCAACCCCCATTCTTAGTTTATAAAATTGATTACATGCATATTTCTGAGAAACAGTTTGTGCAGTCAACGTAACCCAGTCACGATATACTGTTAAGACACCTGCACATAACAACACTGTTAGAACAGCGGAATGTGGTTTTAACTAAAATAACTACACATTCTTTTTGGCTTCCGCAATTTACTTTGCATACAGCCCTATCTTATAAAAACCTTACAGTCCCCCACCCCCACCCCTACCCCCGAGTCTTAGGGCCGTTTTTTCCTTAGTCGGAGAGACGGTCGCTGAGCTCAGCTTAATAAAATCTTTGGAACCCTAATTTGACATCCAGCCTCTTTATTGATTATCTGGACCCAACAGTAACTCCATTCTCTTGCTTACCAGCTCCAAGGAAGCATGAGCAAGTTACATGGTAGGCAAGTTTGCAGGAAGGACCTGACATGGATTTGGGATGTTCTGGCCTTCTGAGAGTACTCAGGATTCTGTGCTCATAAGCTGTACAGGGCTGGCCTGACGTTGTCCAGTATTGCACATGGCAGGAAGCCAAAACCATCTAATTCAGAAGTGAAGTATTAGCAAGCCAACTGGATCAACCAACCCAACGCCACCTCCTCCAATGGCTTGAATTGAGCTGATGCTTTCATCTCCACCAGCCTGCCTCCTGGTCCATTTCTTCATTGGCTCTGAA
>NW_017731983.1:972656-974940 GCF_001890085.2 Hipposideros armiger
GACATTTGCGGATGGTCCACATTGTGCTGGGGGCTGGTGATGCCACGTCGGCTGACTAACACTTAACCGGGCTTGGTGACAGGTGAGCCAACACACTGAGGTCCTCCTTTACAGGCCTCACAGAGGTGACATCTCTGAGTGGGACAACTGATGCCCTTAGAGTCCCATTGCCCAATGTCATATACATGACTAGATATTGACTTGCCCTCCAAAATATTTATTTTACCCTGCGGACTATTTTTTCCCACTCTGGGAGGATATACCTTCCTATGTGTAGTGGAGACCAGTGAGAAGGCAGGACCCGTGTTATGACTAATATTGTAGCACATTTGTTCCACGTCATGAGGATGTGTGGAGCATTTCAGCAGAAAAAAATCTTTCCCCAGGGACAAATCCCTCTGGGTTACCTTTGCAGACCAAGGCCAGCCGTTGCATTCTTACCATGCCTGGTTGTCCAGTAGACTCTCTGGCGCCACATCTGTGCTCATTTTGTCCGTGGGAGAATTAGAGGTGCCCCAGGGGTCAAATGATTTTCTGGTTGAAAGCATGGAAAACAAAATCACTGCAGGTGCCACAAAACCTGAAATTCAAGCGTGGAGGAATTTTAGATTATGTGGAATCAAATTAATAATGAGACACTGATAACGTGCTAGTGTTCGCAAACTCTTTCCATTTTATATTGAGGTATACCTTATATGTGATAAGTACAGAAATTGAAGTCCTCAGCTCAATAAATGTTGGTATTATGTATATATTTGAGTAATCACCACCAAGATCATGATAGAGAACAGGTTTCCTGTAACCACCCCCTATGTGTGAGTCATGATGAGTGAGTCAATACTCCCCCATCCGAGAGGTAACCACTCTTCTGATTAGTTTGCCTATTCTTGAACTTTATGTAAATAGTAATTTGTTTGGCTTCTTTTATTCAATATAACATCTGTGAAATTCACTCATGTTGTCGTGGGTAACAGCATTTTTTTAAATGATTGCTATGCAGTATTTCATTATATAAATACAGTATCTTTTGTTTATCTATTCTTCTATCAATTGATATGTTCGAGTTGTTTCCAGCCATTGGCTATGATGAACAAATTGACTATAATGATTAAGAAATCATTTTCACAAGATATAGCCACAATGTATGAGGTCTTTTTGTACAAATTATATGCCCAAGGACATAAGAACACTATAATGAGAACTGCAAAAGGCCCTGTCTGAGCATGCAGGTGGGGTCTGAAACCCATCCCAGAATCCACTTGCCAAGTGGTGAGACCTGGAGGCTGGGGATGGAAGGAGCTGCTGTGTCTGTCTGGAGAAAGGGGCACTTTGATGATGATTGATAGACTGATTGATTGATTGATTGATTGATTGGATGCATAAAGTTGCCATCCATTTGTAGAGCTATGTGTCCACAGAGCTCTGTGCACTTCTGGGTGGGCTTTATCAAATAAGTCTTAAGGCACCATAGGGGCTGGCATTGGTCCTGATCTAACCTGTATGTTTAAATGATCACTCAGGCTGGAAAACAGGCACCAGGTTTGCAAGAGAGGAAACAGGCAGACAAATTAGGAAGAGATTGCAGTAGTCAAAGCAAGAGGTGACAGCTGCTTGAGCCAGGTGGGTAGAAATGTGAGGAATGGTTGCATTTAAGGAATCCACAGGATTTTCCAGTGCCTGTGAGATGGGAGAGAGCTGAGTCGAGGATGACTTCAGGCTGAGTCAGGTTTGGGGTCTGAAGGACCGTTACCGTGAAGGTTCCATCTACTGAGATGGGAAGGGTGCAAGGTTTCCTGGGTGGGTAATAGGGTTCAATTTGGGAAGCTTAAGTTTGAGATATCCAAGTGATGTTGAATAAACAGGCAGTGAATAGATGAGTCTTGTTCTGAGTGGGAGATTAAATTTGGGGGCCGTCAGAGTAAAAAATAGTTAAAGCCACGAAATTCCATGCGAATCCTAGGGACACAGTAATTAGACAGGCCAAGGGTGGTCCAAGATCCAGCCCTGGTGCGCTCCAACTGGTAAGCCAGGAAGAAGAAAAGACAGCAAGAGACAGACAAAGGGCAGCTGGTTACATACAGGGGAGCTAGCAAAGACATTTTGGAACCCAGGTCAAATGCTTGTGTGTGATCGCCATGCCTCTGTGTATCCTTCTGTCTTTACAGGTTCTGGGTCCTTCCGCTTTCCCTCTTTCTCTGACAAAGCCATCCTGGACTCTGCTTCACCCTCCAGTGCAAACGGCTGGGGTGGAGGAGCTCACCTTGGCAGATTTGAGATGTCTCTG
>NW_017731983.1:976891-978287 GCF_001890085.2 Hipposideros armiger
GATGAGATCATCTTAGGCTTAGGCCGGGCCCCAAACCCAACGACTGGTGTCCTTGTGAAAAGAGCAGAAGACACAGAGACACGGAGGAGAAGGTGACGTGATGTCAGAGAAGCAGAGATGGAAGCGAGGCTGTCACGGGCCAAGGATTGCCGGGGCCACCAGAGCTGCGAGAGACAAGGAAGGGCAGCTTCTTCTGCAGAGATTCAGGGCCAGCATGGCACCACTGACACCTTGATCTGGGACATCTGGCCTCCGGAACATGGAGAGATTGCACTTCTGTGGTTTTAGTCACCCCGTTGTGGCACTTCGGCTATGACAGCCCTGTTTCCACCCTTCCCCTGTATCTGGCACTTGGTCCCAGAGCTTAGGGCACAAACGGCATTTCCTAAATGTGCCTTGGCTCTCATGACCCTCTTCCTGTCCGTCTGCGCTCCCCGTTCTACTTCTAAAAACATGGGGGAAACAATACTCCCATACATATTTTGAAGGTGCAGAAATCCGTATAACCTCGTTTTCTAATTATTTCAGTAAATACAGATTTATGATAGGGTTACAGTTATGGTTAGGGTTAGGGTGAGGAGGCACTAGCCCTGGCTTGGACCACTGTTAGGGACCACCTGAGGCCTCTGGCTTTGCCCCGACTTGTTTCGACCAATATCCTACTTATCAGGATGTGCATCTGATACGGGGAGCTCCCGCACTATAAAGGTTTTAGCCTCCTTCACTATTGGAAATTTTAGACTTCTTTTCCCTTAGTTTCTTAGCTCCTTAGCCCCTGGTCTTAATCACTTTTCTAATCAGTTTCTTAAATACTAAACCAAGGATGGCTTCTAGCCTAAATCATAGAATGTCTCTCCCCTGTGCTTCCAATGACTGCTGAAAAGCCTGTGACTTAAGCTTGTTAACTGTAATCATTGTAGCCAACATTTCTCAAGCCATGACAGACCTAACTTTTGGGTAAATAAACGACCATTCCAGAGACCAAATGGGTTTTAACACTCCTCCAGACCAGCCCAGACTTAACGCCTGGGTGAACAAATGTCACCTGAAGCTAAGATACATGGGCTGTGAGTCCCATCCCTGAATCCAGCGCTTTTAATTGATTAACCAATGTCTGTTTGTCCTCATTCAGGGGCTGTCTGGAGACAAATTATGTCCCAGCAAGGCTTCCAGTGCACCCCAACTAAGGAAGAAGAGACCACATTTTTTATTGTTTAAGATCGGATAGGGCGGGAGTTTTGTGAATCCGCAGCAGGCAGGGACAGCTCTACCCCCTTCTCAGTTTGAAGCAGACCTGCTGTCCCTCAGCTGATTTTTTTTGTTTAAGATTTTATTGGGGAATTGGGGGATGGGAACAGCGCTGGGGAATCGGGGAGGGGGAACAGACAAGTTGCTG
>NW_017731983.1:979327-981764 GCF_001890085.2 Hipposideros armiger
CCCAACCCCCGGCAACGTAACAGCTAAGATTCCCAGTTTTCCCCCCCGAGGTCCGGGTTCGACCCCCAGTGTGGGCAGCTAGCCAGACTCCGCTGCGTTCAACCCCTGGTGCGAAAGCCAAGCCCAGACATCTCGCCGAGAAGGGACCCCCCTCTCCGGTAATACATCTGCCTGCCTGGACGCCCACAAATGCGCATTGTGTTTTGTACCCTTTAGTGGACTTTCAAATAAAATTATGAAAAATTGATGAGCTCACGCTAACACCCTGGAAAACAAAGATAGTGCGGGAGACATCGGCAGAAAAAGAGGAATGTACTGGAGAGGGATGGGGAGACCATTCTACCCACAGGGATAAACCCTCACACAGTGTAAGGAGAGGCTGCTCCCCACCCTCGGATCAGCCTGTCCATGTCTCAGAGGGCACTTGATTATTAATAAACCCTACTTCCTGCAACTTGCTAACTCCGCCTCTTGAATGAATTCTTTCCTTCAAGGGGGCAAGAACCGAGGCAAATAGTTGTTCCCGGTAACAACGGCAGGGAGCTCTTGGGTCCCATCAGGTCCCATTCACTCCCTACTGACCTAGTGGATGTGAGAGGAAGGTGACATGGGGACAGTGGTGTGATGATGGGAGAGGTTAGAGACATGGTTTCCTTTGAGAGCTCATGTTTCTGACAGCCTTTGTTTGCTTGGGGATGATTCAGCTCCACCATATTCCCCAACATTTCCTCCCCCCGCAGACCAGCTCCCTCAAACCTACGGTCTAAGTAAGAAAAGGTGACTTATTCTGAAAACACAGCCTGAAGAGGTTCCCCTTGATTTTTATCACCACCTCCCTCCTCCTTGCCCCAACTACCCCCCAATAATCCTACAATCCAGCAAACACTGGGGGTTGGATTTGCAGCTTCGAGACAACTCACTCAGCATCTTCTGTCTACAAAGATGACCTCCCCTAAAGCGCTGCAGCAGAGAACTTCTAGGGAAATACCTGTGGCCAGAGAAGCCTCCTGCATTCTGGGGGTCAAGCCTTCTCCATATAGGGATCTGGGTTCCCCAGGCATGGAGGGGAAGATGCAACTTAGTTGGTCATAATCACTCTTAATCATGTTTTCATTTAAACTTCAAACGGGACCATGAGGGGGAGATTTCTGTCCTGATTTATCAGTCAAGAATTTAATCTTCAGGCTTTTCCAAGCTTTCAAAGTTAATAACTAGCAGGATGGGGATTTGAACCCTGGTGGCCCTGACAAGAGCTCCTTTTCTGTATCCAACCCCTTGGGCACATCGTCCTTTTCGGGGCCCTGAAGCAACCCCCGACCCCCGCTCTGCCTGTTGTCCCACCTGTTCTCCACGAAGCTCTGCAGTTGTGTCACTCCACACGTCTCCTGTCCTCACCTCTCTGGGACATCCAGTTCCGTAGGGGACTGTGAGTGTCTGGGCTGCAGGAGGAAAATTGCGAAAGTATAGAGTCCCCAGGTGGTTTTGTTAAGGGGTGTGGTGGGGGTGGCAGTTCTGAGTTGCTGGCTTATCCTGAGGAAGGATTGTAATAGTGGGTTCAGGTTAACTGTTGCAGCCATAAAAAAGCCAATGGTCACACCTCTTCTGGGAAACCTGAGGCTTGCTGTAAATGGCTTGCCCTTTTAGTTTCTTTTTTGCTCCCTTTTCTAATAAATACACAATGAAGTAAAACGGCTGAATCAAATTCAGAGGCTGAGTTCTTCTCCCCACTTGTTACCAGTGAAAACAGGTGAGTGGTGATACAAGGGCTTAGAAGTCAAGCCGACCACGTGGAACCGTTGTTGCGGGATACTCGGACAGAGAGATGGGACACCAAGGCTCAGGGCGGGAAGCAACGTGTGTTGATGCCGGCACCAGCTCAGCGGATTCCTATCCAGAGGCTGAGCCCCATCCAGACAGGACTCGGAGCTATATACCCTGAGGTTTCCCGTTTAGCAGCTAGGATTCCTTGTTAGGATATGCGGCATTGTGTTGTTTCTGACTGGCTCCCGGGTGAGGTAGGAATTAGGAAATGTTAAACGCAGAAGTCTTAGTGGCCATGTGGTCTGGGAAAGCCTTTGTCTAGGACCCGCTGCCACACTGTGTCACTGTTTCTCAGCTGCCTTGGCCTCGACTCCCCGTCTATGAAATGGGTGTTAGAACAGCTCCTGTGGCACACAGCTATTGTGAGGAGCTATGAGCAAGCCACACATACCCAGCGTGGCAGAGCACCCACAAACATATCTGTTGTCACATTGAAACCGGAGGCCAAACGAGTCCAGGCCTCGTGCTGCCTGCACCGCTCAGCCAATAGACCAGCGGTTCTCAACCTTCCTAATGCCATGACCCCTTAATACAGTTCCTCATGTTGTGGTGACTCCCAACCATAAAATTATTTTCGTTGCTACTCTATAACTGTAATTTTGCTACTGTTATGAAT
>NW_017731983.1:982113-995805 GCF_001890085.2 Hipposideros armiger
GGACGTGGAGAGGCCTCTACTATGGGGGTGCCAACCGGGCCCTGTTTCACCCTCTGCCTGTTTCCCTCCCTGTCCTGGGAACGTTCTCCCCACACTCCTCTCTGGTGGGCACTTCCACAGGTCACGTCTCCTCTCCTTTGTTCTTCTTCCTTTGGAGATTCCGCTCTGTGGTTAAGGAAAGGTGAAAGGGGCCAGCCAAGGGGGGACAATTTGCAAATAAAAGGAACTAAACATAGGGAAGAATTTCAAAAATATCTCTGTTACACTTGTCAGAGGTTTATGATGAGACAAGTAAAGAGTTAGCAGGAGCGACCTTGTGATGCAGGATGTTTGTGTGTGTACGCAGCGATCATGGTCACTCAGCACCAAAGAATGGACGCACAGACCAAAGAGGTCAAGTTTGCAGCAGGGGATATTTTATTAGAGAAGAAAGAGTTACAGCTCTCATAGTGAGAGGGGGCATCCGAAACTGCAATGCCCACTAGCTAGGGCAAAAGCTTTGGTTTTATACTTTTCTTGTATGTCTGGGGAGAAGAGCTGGCACCTATAGATTTAGTGGATCTATTTTATTGTTCATCCTGAAGGAGGCATTTGTCCAAATAGCCTAGTTGCTTTAGAGTGTAATTGATGTCTCTGTTCTGGCAGGAGTATGTTATCCTAAGGCTGGGACTTTCAAGGCTGAGGCTGAGGCTTTGGAGGTATCTTGATCTTCTGTTTACTCTACCAGGGAATTCCTGACCGCCTGATGGTACATTAATTAACCTGCCTTACTTGTAAGCTGGCAGAAACGAGCTTAGACATTGACCTTGGCTCTGACTCCCCTGGCCAGCACTGCACCTGCAGGCACAAGCACCTCATGTCCATCATAGGTGGGAACAGAACAGTTCCCAATCGCAGCGGCAGCCCTCTGCCAGCTGACACCCATCATAAATGGGAACAGGATAGTTCCCAGGAGAAGACAATTGTAACGGCAGGCCCCACCAACCCTGCTCCCACAGCTGCCAAGCACCCCACATCCTGCATGGAAAAATCTGAAACCCCAGCACTCCTTCTCATGGGGGCAGCCATCTTCTTTAGACACTTTTACGGGCATCCTCACCGCCTTACTTTCAATTAACCTTTTCTTGCTTTCCTGCTTTTCTGAGTCTTGTGAATCCTTCCATGTTCTGTGAATGACCAGGGGTATCAAAAAAAAAATACAGTTTAGAGAATTTCTGCTGTGAACAAACAAACAACACTCACTTTTGTAACCTAGATGGAGTGCCGATTAGGTCAACCAACTCTGATGACCAGATGTCAGAGCCTCCTTGTCACTCCTCCCCTGCCCTGGGGCCTGACCACAATCGATGGTGCTGTCAAAAGGTTGATTATCAGGAACCTGTGGGCTGCCTGGAGTTGTAATTCTAAGTTCTTTGAACACAAAACGTAGGGATTGATTCAGGCTCATTGAAACTTAAGAATATTGGGATATGGGCCAGCCAAGTGGCTCAGTTGGTTAAGAGTTGGCTTAAGAGCGCGAGCTCTGAGCAACAGGGCCGCCATTTCGATGCCCACATGGGCCAGTGACACTACGCCCAAGCTGAGCTGCCAACAGGTGGCAGGATGGCTCAGCTGGTATAACAAGATTGCCTGCATGGCATGAAGGGCTACGCCCCCCGCAACTAAGACTGAACTTGGCACCTTGACCTTAGAGGCCACAAGGTGCCGCCAGGCAGCCAGGTGATGAGTGGAGCCCTCCACAACAAAAATTGAAGAACAACAACTTGGCTGATCTCCTTCCCCAATTCCCCAATAAAAATCTTAAAAAAAGAATTTTTGGAAGGCCCCAGACACAGCACCAGCCCCAACATTACAGCTGAACGACCAGGCCTGGGAAAGAACAGGGAGCAAGGCTGACAGGAGCTCAAGGGGACAGCTCGCCAGGCTGCTTCCATCAGACGACTCAGTCACACGTCCCTTCTTTTTTGTTTTGCAAGCTGTGTGTTGGAGTGGTCTCAGTTCATTCAGGCTGCTTGTGGACGAAAAGGGGTTTCAAACCTCACAGGGTGATCTGATCATAGATGGTCATGGTGGGTAGGCACGCCCCAGGCATGTAACTTCTTTAGTACAAGGTTTAGTTTGCCTTCAGCCAGCTCTGTCCGTTGTTTTTGTGTCTCTAAGTTAACACACCTTTGGTATGCCTCTTGTCAGACCCCTCAAGCCAAACCACCCTCAAGAGAGCACATAAGCTTAACTATCCTGTATTCCCATCCCCGCCTTCATTTCTCTCACCTTTGTGTCATCTTCCTTAAATTCCCGCCTTAATCTCAGTTACATTTTTTAAAAAACCCTGCAAACTGTTCTTCTCAGAACGTTAAGAATATTTTTCATTTTTCTCAGGTGTTGAGATCTTGCTTCCAGGAGTACCCTCTGTTTGACTCAAATGAGTTTTTTATAAAAATTTTCTGCAGGTTTGGATGTTCTTACGTCAACATGCTATAACAAAATACCAGACTGCATGGCTAATAAACAATAGACACTTATTTCTCACAGTTCTGGAGGCTGGAAGTTGGAGATGAGTGAGTCAGCATGGTCAGGGTCTGGTGAGGGCCCTCCTCTTTGCAGATTTTCAGCTTCTCCCTGTGTCCCCACAGGGGCCAGGGAACCCTGTGGAGTCTCTTTTATAAAAGCATTAATCCCTGGCTGGCCAGGTGGCTCAGTTGGTTAAGAGCCTGAGCTCTGAGCAACAGAGTCCCTGGTTCAATTCCCGCATGGGCTAGTGAGCTGCTCCCGATTTGAGCTTCCACTGAGCTGCCAACACGCAACAGGATGGCTCAGCTGGTGACAGCACATGCTCCTAACAACAAGGTTGCCGGTTGGATTCCCGAATGGGATGGTGGGCTGTGTGCCGACCCTCCTGCCCCCTAACCCCTGCCACACACACACAGCTGGGGTTGAGCAGAGCACCTTGGGCTGGGCAGCCATGGGCTGCCGATGGGCAGCGAAAAACTGACACACCTTGGAACTGAGCTAGCTGTGCCCTCTACAACTAAGACTGAAGGACAGCATCTTGACTTGGAGCTGATGGATCCTGGAAAAAACACTGTTTCCCAATAAAGTTTTTAAAAAAAGTATTAGCTCAAGGTCCTGGTGGATATTCATGACTTCCCTCCTCTATTACCCATTCCCGTATCCTCTTGCCTTCAGCCCGCTCAGCAGATTGGAGCCCTTTTCCTACAAGGAAGACCCTGGCCTTCCTGGTCCTGAATGAGGGGGTGGGAGTTCCAGCAGCCTTTCCCCCGGCCGTGGTGGGGAAGCAGGCATGGGTGCCCGTCCCTGCGCCAGTGTGTACTGGCTACTTCCCTTCGATGAATACGGCCAGCCATTTTGGCCAACAACATGATCCTCTTGCTAACCTATTAGCCTCATGGCTCAGGAGCTCAACAAGGCAGCTCACCAGCAATGCGAATATACTTACTGCCACTGAACTGTACACTTGGTTGAGATGATAAATTTTATGTTATGTGTGTTTTACCACAATTTTTAAAAATAATAATAATTTTAAAAGGCCAGCTCTAAGTAAAACGGAGTAGCCACTTTAAGAAACAGTCTGACAATTTCTCAAAAAGTTAAATATACTATCAGTGATGAATGGATAAATAAATCATGCATATATACATACAAGGGAATATTATTCAGCCATAAAAAGGAATAAGTTACCAGTACATGCAACCATGTGGATGAACCTCAAAGACAGGCAAAGTGAAAGAAACCAGACACAAAAGGTCACATATCATATTGTATGATTTCATTTATATGAAATGTTCAGAACAGGCAAATTCATTGACAGAAAGCAGATTGGTGGATGCCAGGAGCTGGGTGAGGAGGGATGGGAGGCACCCTTTAATGGGCATGGGGTTTTTTGGGGGGGTGATGAAAACATTTTGGAGCTAGATAGGGATAATGGTTGCAAATTAGTAATGTATTAATACTACATCCTGGATTGTTCACTCTAACATAGTTCATTTTATGTTATGTGTATTTCACTTCAATTTTTTTAAGTCAGAAAAATTGATTTGGGTCCAAAAAGGTGAGGATTTTATTAAATAAATGCAGCCTTTTGCGATGTCAAAATAAACATTACACATAGAGTTACCATGTAACCCAGCAATCCCACTCCTGGGCATAGGCCTAAGAGAAATGAAACCCTATGTCCACACAAAAACTTGTACATGAATGTTCACAGCAGCATTATTCATGTAGCCAAAAAGTAGAAACAATCCAAATGTCCATCAACCGGTGAACGGGTAAATAAAGTGTGGTCTTGTCATACAGTGGCGTAGTATTTGGCAATAAAAAGAATACGGACACACGCTACAGCATGGAGGAACCTTGAGAACATTATGCTCAGTGAAAAGAGCCAGACTCAAAGGGCCACATATTGTGTGATTCCATTTATATGAAGTGTCCAGAGCAGGCAAATGCATAGAGACAGAAAGCAGATCAGCGGTTGCCAGGGGCTGGGGGAGGGGGAAATGGGGCGCGACTGCTACAGGGTATGGGGTTTCTTTGAGTGGGGTGATGAAAATGTTCTGGAATTAGATAGATGGCCATGCAACTCTGTGAATATACTAAAAACCATCGACTTATGCATTTATAGGAGAATGGTATGGTATTGAATTATATTTCAATAAAGCTGTGTTTTGGTTTCTTTTTTAAAGCCAGCTCACACTTTCAGTTTCCAATGCAACAATAACCAGGTGAACTGGTGGAAGTAGTGCTCCGTTAGGTACTAAGATAAACTTTCTTGAGGAGAAGAGCCTCAAGTCGTGTAATGGGAAGCGAAATTTGGGGGCAAGTGGTGTCATTGTAAGGGGCAGCACTCCCACCCCTCCCTGTTGGTTTCTGGACTCGTGTGTTCTGGTTATTGGAAGAAATGACACATGGACTATTGCTCGTCCAGGATCCTACAAGACAGCATCCTGTCCCACCCCAGCTGGAGCCACTAGGATCTCAGGTCCTGTGGATGAGCAGGGCGAGAGCTGCCTTGTCCCCTACATGAGCCCTCCCTCAACACCTCACCGCCATTACGGTGGTTATTACAAAAATATACAGAAAATAAGAAGTGTTGATGAGGAATGGGAGACACTGGAACTTTTGTACACTGTTAGTGGGAATGGAAAATGGAAAAATAGTATGGCAGTTCCTCAAAAAATTAAAAATTGAATGACCATTTGACCCAGCAATTCCACTTCTGGGTATGTACCCAAAAGAAGTGAAAGCTGGATCTCAGAGATATTGGTATACCATGTTCCTATGCCGGGAGCCGGCTGCGCCTCAGTATCTGACATGGCCAAACGCACTGCAATTGTGACAAATTCTGAAGCTCTGACTGAGAAACAGATACTGCTTCATCTTAAAAGATTTAAATTCCCCTTTGGATGCCCCCCCCCAGTAGGATGAAGATCTTACACCCCTTCTGATAGATATATCACAATAATTCTATTTTATACACTAAAGGTAATTTTAGTCACACTACTAGTCTCTTAGTAAAGGTCAAAGTACACACCCTATAAATCTTAAGATCCTGCTTAGCTAATAGTGTTTAGGATAATTGTTGAGTAGTCACACAGTCACTTCACTATAGGTAAAAAGATTAGCCTTAGTCACATAGTCACTATAGGTAAAAAGTATTAAAACAGTTAAATTGATCTTTTAGCATAAGAAAAAGTCAAGCTATACCCTGGAGCATAAAAATTACTGAGGAAGTAAAACCCTGATCTAAACTATGTAAAATAACTTTTTACTGATGAGATAATGGTCAACTGCCCACTATAAAAAGGGGCATGCTGTAGAATAAAGTGAGACACTTCTCTTCTTGAAAAAGCGCTCCTGTGTCTCCGCGCATCTTTCTTCATTTTCCTCGAGATCTCCGCCTCCACCCCAGGGAACCCCTGGATCCTGCAGGAGCTGGTCTCCCGCATTCCTAGAAGCATTATTCACGATAGCCAAGAGGTGAAAACAGCCCAAGCGTCCATCAGCAAAAAGGTGGCCTATGCATCGTGCACTGGAATGTTACTCAACCCGAACAAGGAAGGGAACCCTCGCACACGCTACAGCATGGATGAACCCCGAGTACATTATGCTGAGTGAAAGAAACCAGACCCTCCCAACAGGATAAATACAGGAAACAGAATAGTGATTGCCAGGGGTTGTGAGAGGCGGAAGTGGGGAGTTATTAAACAGTTACAGAGTTTCAGTTTTACAAGAAAAAAACCTTCTGGAGATGGGTGTGGGTGATGGTAGCACAACAATGTGAATGTACTTAATGCCACTGACTGTACACTTAAAAATGGTAAAGGTGCTACATTTCGTGTGGCTCTCCCACACAGCAGGCTGTTCTTTGCTCTCTGAGGTCCCTTGTTAGGTGAGGGCCATGCTGCACAGCCCTCCTTCCCAGAGCTGCTGGGGAGGTTTGGGGTTGCAACCTGGAAGACAGCCAAGCTGCTGAGCCGCTTCTCCGACTCGACTCTACAGGGGCGGCTGGTAGCCAGAAAGTCCTCACAGCTCAGTCAGCCGCATGAGTCAGAGCAGGCGTTTCAGGCCCGTGGTTATGATAATCCCAAGCCACAGCTCTGATGCTCACGCCCTGTGACTGTTTGGCAGCTGCATCGCAGAAACCCGGCTCAAACAGGGACAGTCATGAAGGATGGAGGAGTGGAAGAGGGGCCTTGAGGAGCACTCTGACCCTGAAATTGGTTGGATTCCCACAATCTCCTTCCTATGGCATTTAAGGATAGCTTGAGCAAGAGCTTCCCAGACAGCACAATTTGCCAAATACTAAAGTCCAACCCCTGGCCCTATAACTTCGCTTGGAAGCAGCCCCAGAATCCTGGAGCCCAGTCCAGAGTGGAGAGAAAGCAGAGATCACAGGGGACAGAGGGGCACTGAACTTGGCCCCTGGACTGCTGGGTTCCAGGCCTATGCTTCTTGTCCTGACAACCCTCCAGAACCATGTCAGCTACTTCCCAGAGTTCTTGTTAGGATCAAATGAATTTATCTTGACAGTGGTAAAGATTGTCATCAGGTACTCTTGTCATCGTTGACCATTTTTATACACCCAGGACTCGTCTTTCATGGGAGATTTGAGGGACGCTTGAGTGGATTTTCTCCATCCTTCTCCCACTCCACATTAAAAGTACAGATTTTTGTGATTCTGGGGTTGGAAGGACGGGAACTGCCAAGTGCAAAACATTGCACGTGGAGCCCCGTGCTGGGAGCGTACAATCGCGCACGCAATTCCAACATCAAGGTTTTCCCCACACCACCAAAGCAATTCTCTGACATCAGATGGGTGTCCTACAATTTAACTCAGTGATGACACTCTCTACCCAGAGAGAGCATCAGACTCAATGGGTTATGGTCTCAGTTCTACAAGACTCCCCCTGGCCCCTCTCCCACTTCAGACGCCAATCACAAGTCCAGGTTGTCTCCTGTGCTTCTGATCGACTGGTTATAGATCAGAGGTTTCTCAGCAGCTAGACCAGCTCACAGAACTCAGGAAACTAGTTTACTTCCTAGATGACCAGCTTATTCTAAGAGGATATAACTCAGGAATAGCCCGATGGAAGAGATGCACAGGGCCAGGTGTGGGGGGAGGGGGAGGGCTTCCATCCCTCTCCAGGGGCCCAACTCTTCCAGCACCTCCTGTGTTCACCAACCGGGAAGCCCTCTGAACCCCATCATTTGGGATATTTATGGAGGCTTCATTATCTAGCCAAGGTTGATTACATCATTGTCCATTAGCAAGTGAACTCAACTCTATAGCCCTCTCCCTGCCCTGGATGTGGTGCGGGTGGGACTGAAATTTCCAGCCCTCTAATCACATGGTTGGCTTCACTGGCAATCAGGCCTGCACACTCAGGTGTCATAGGAACATTGCGGAAATGACCTCATTAAGGTCACAAGACATGTTTATCGCTCTCATCACTTAGGAAATTCCAAGGATTTTAGGAGCTCTGTGCCAAGAATGGGGTTGAAGACCGAACGTGTATTTCTTATTCTGAATCACAATATCACAGAGCATTTCACATAAGGTCTCATTTCAAACACACGATCCTTCTAAGAACCAGGGAGCACAAGCCCAGTTTATAGTTGTCAAGACTGGGGCTCATGGGTTTGAGCACCTTACCCGAGGTGCAGTGTCTGACCCCACAACTAAAGTGCTAGGGTTGGGTTAGAGCCACAGTCTGTCCCACTCCTTTTCTCCCCCAACTGGGGCACAGCCCAGAAACCCTCGGCGCACTTCCATGGACCAAGAAATAAGTGAGTCTGCAAACTGCGCTCCTCATGGTAGCCTGGCCAGGCGCCGGGTGGGCACGGCTGGAACGGGAGATGAATGGTGTGCAAGGGTGAATTTAGTTAGCTGGTTAGCATGTTCTAGGGTTGCAAGTGACAAAGCCACCTTGAACTAGCAGCAAAAACAGAGATTTATTTGAAGGCTATATCCAGCTTAGCTGTTTTTATACTAAAGATCGCAGTCCTTTCGTGTGTCATGAATTCAGCTTAGTGGGTCTCAACTCCTAATTAAAAAAACAAAACAGAATGGAAAGTATTAAAATGTATCATATATAATAAAGGTGTAAGTATTGTTTCATGAAAATTTAATATGCATATAATCATAATCATAATGTGTGTGTGTGTATGTGTGTGTGTGTGTCCTGGATTGATATGTGAAATGGGTCATAGATAGAATGTTTGAGAACTATTGATCTAGCTCATGGAATCAGAGTGAGATCTACAGGGTGTTAGGAGCTCGGAGAACTTCAGGTCCTGAGGTTAGGGACCCGTCATAGGTCATAGGTCTCTCTCTGTCTCTCTCTCTCTCTCTCTCCTTTCTCTTTCCCTTTCTCTCTCTCCCTCTCCATGACCCTCTCCCTCTCCTTCTCTCTCCTCTCCCCTCTCTGTCTCTCTCACCCTTTCTTTCTCCTTTCCCCCAAACTCTGTGTTTCTCTCAAGGTACCAGTCTCACTCAGCCCCAGTATAGGTGGGCTTTTTCCATAACAGAGAGAACAGAGCCTCAAGTCTAATCCAATTCGTGCCCCTCTGCTTCCTGGATTGTATAATAGCTGTAAGAGTGTTTCCCCCTCTAGATCCAGTAACAAGATTCCATAAGATGATGTCTCGTGCTAATCTGTGTCCCATGTCCCCCTGGTCCCAGTGGCCAGGGGAATGTGGTTCCCCGGCCAGGGTCCCATTCCTTTTCCTACAGCAAAAGCGGTGAGCTGTTTCTGGAGGTCCTCACCAGAACCAGGAGGTTGGAGGGAGGCAGAAACGCGGCCCTAATAAAGAGGATGCTCCTCTAGACAAATCAGTCAATGACTGTCCTCTACAGAGGGGTCAGGTGTCAAAGAGCTGGCGGCTGCTCATTTGGCCCAGGGACAATCTGAATGGCATTTTGCAAAGTGGCTTCTTTCCCGAGCAGTTGACCCTCCAAAGTTGGGGGGATCTGGGTGCCCTATGGATCTGCAGAACCTTGGCTGAGCAGGCCCCCTCTGCTTCAACAGAAGAATCCATTTCAGGATGCCTGCTAAGGTCCCTGGAATTGGGATTTAGGGGAAAAAATGACCAGTGGGCATCTTTCCATGCCGTTCACAGACAGTTAGTCCCTGTGGCATCAGAACTTGCCCTCTTGCTCTGCTGGGGGTGGTGTTTATGTATCCAAGGAACTGGTGGGGGTGGCTTCAGGAAGTATTGTTGTGGCCAGAGGCCACCTGAGCCTGGTCAGGAGCCCAGCTCTGCTCCCTTCCTGCAGTGGGTGTGGACATCTACTTTCCCCACATGGGTGGGCAGTTGGACTCTAGCTAGCTGGTTGGGAGAGGGGCCCCCTATGACCTCACCACTGCAAGAAGTGCCTTCCAAAGGGAGGAGCCCCAGCTTTCATAAATGAGCATGGAAAGTGGTGGGCTCCCCAGAACACCACCCACATTTGTAACCCATTGGGTGAGCTAGGGCCCTTGTCTAGGCCGGCTCTATAATCTTAGCCCTAACATGCTGTGGATTCTGAGATCATAGGAATTGAACAACCTTGATTATTTTGCATCCTTGACTGTGGATTGATCCAAGCCTTATTCGCTCCCCAGCCCCGTGAATTTGTTTGTTTCAGGCTGCCCCTTGCACCCAAGAAGGCCATCCACAGAAAATACCTTAGTCTTCCCGTTGCTCTCCCATGAGGCCCCGGCCTCGTCTAAGGGGAGGACATTTTTTTTTTAAGCTGAGCCATCTTGCCACCTGTTGGCAGCTCAGCGGCTGCTCAGCTTGGGCTGGGAATCGAACTGCTGTTGCTCAGAGCTCACACTCTTACGCGAGCTCTTAACCAACTGAGCCATTGGGGAGGACATTTTTACATGGAACTTAACTTCAGTGAGGATGAGACTCCTCCAGGCCGTGAGTTCCCCCATTTTTATACCCATCAATAGGTGACACCAGGGCAAGACCTGTACCTTTGTCAGCTGTTTTTTTTTACCATTAGCTTCTAGCACAGTGAACCTTTGTTGGCCCAAAGTGACCGAAATCCCACAGCTCAAGTCCGGTCTAGTGAGATGGGAAAATGTTGTGCAACAGAACTCAAGGGGGACGGGGTTGGCCCGGGGACTGGACGGGCCTGTTCCATGTGAGCAAAGCTGCAGGCCTCTCCCTAGGCTCAATCCTTGGGAGAAGCATATTTTGAGGCAGGAGGGAAGGCCTGTGGGACCTGGAGATGGAGGGAGTGTGGAGCCCGGGAGAGGTCGCAGGGGACAGACAGGAAGGACTGGCTAGGTGTGGGACTGTGGCCACACAGAGGGGATGGGGTTTAGTTTGGTCCTTGCTGCCAGGCGTGACCTTGTCGGAAGGATGACGCCTCCAGCTCTTTCTGTCTCTGAGTCGGGACCCTCCCGCGTGGCCGTGTGGAAGTGCTCACTTCCTCGTGAGGAGGCCCAAGGCCAACGTGGGCTGCCGGGGTGTCCCACACCACTTAGCAGTTAAGGTTCTAGATTCTCATTCTAGATTCTAAAATTCCATGGGCAAGAAGGCACGTGTTGGCTTGACAGAGAACAACCCAAACTCACATCCTGTGCAGAGGGCCAGGGTTGCTGGCGAGGGGTTGCGGGCGCGTTCGCAGAGGCCCAGAGGTCTTCTGGGAGAGACAGAGGGCGCCTTGCTCCTTCTCTGTCCATAACCAGCACTGTGAGCATACTGCTCATGAGGAGCTAAGACCCCCACAGCCCCCACCAGCAGCTTGACCCCCCAGATCTGGTCCACTGACTTGTGATTAGACTGCCACAGGGAGGCAATCACACAGTAACAGAAGAGGTCACACAACAGAATCCTGTCTGGCGACAGGCATTAGGGCCTGATCTTAGGTTATTTTATTAAGGCAAGAAAAGATCTCTTTTTTCCCCACAGTCCTGACCAGCACTGAATGTGTATGGCAGCAGTCTGGTGATGACTCCTGCCACCTTCTTCTCTTAGCGGTTCTTAAAACCAGGATTGGCTCACTATGGCCCGTGGCCATTCCCTAGCTGAGGCCGTGAGTTGTGATTTGCACAGAAAAGCGAAGCCCTGGGGCTGAATGGTGCTAGTAAGAAGAGAGAACCTTTCAGCCAGGAAGAGCTGGGGGCAGGGAGTCATATTAATTTGATCACAGCAGACATTTGACTTTATCTGTAGCCCGGGCTTGTGGTCGGTGGCACCCACAGATGATACACAATGACAACAGCCATCTCTCCTGATCTTCCTATGGGCTCCGTGATAATGGCTTTATGGGCTTGGGTTAATCCTTTGAATAACTCCATGAAGTCAGTCCGCTGTTTTACCAGTGAGACCACTGAGACTTGGAGACGTAAATAAGGCGCCCAAGGCCACACGTTCAGCCAGGGGCAGAGCTGGGGCCTGAGCCGGGTGCCTGGGTTGTGAGGCCAGAACCCCAATCACTCAGTGCCGTGCAGCCTCCAGGAGCCCAGTATTAGCGTCGGATTCACAGTTTAAAGCCTAGGCAATGCTCTCTGGCTCTCTCCAACTCCGATGGCAGGGGGACCTTGGTCCTCTTCTCCCCATTGTGTCCAGGGCTGCCTCTGGCCTCTGCAGAGACGGGATGGGAGCAGGGGTTCCACAAGCAGGAGAGACATGGGCTCCTCGCCAGCCAAGGTCCCAGGCATGCAGCCAGCCAGGAAAGCATTCCCCTCCTATGATCACATTGTCGGCCATTCTGCGCAGGAAAGGGCAGGCTCCCCCATGCCCAGATGGTCTCCAGATGGGTTTTCACTGAAGACTGTCCCAGAGAACCTCGGGACCCAGGTAAGCCCGGGTTGGGACATTGCTCTAGCCTAGCATCCAGAGAACAGGCTGCCCCTAGGCTGCCCTGCGTGGTGCGGAGCAAATCCCTTCTCATCTGGGCCTGTTTCTCCATCTGTTGTGAGTGGACTGCTGACCCCAAAATGCTATATCTAAGTCCTCACCCCAGCACCCGTGAATGTGACTTTATTTGGAAATAGGGTCTTTGCAGATGTAATTAAGGATCTTGAGATGAGATCACCCTGGATTTAGAGTGGGCCCTAAAGCCAGTGACAGGGTCCTTACAAGAGACAGAAGGAAGGAAGGCATAGAACACACAGAGGAGATGGCCATGTGGAGACGGGGACAGAGATTGGTGTGGTGCAGCCACAGACCGAGGGCATGTTCCCCAGGGCAACCCAGCTAAGCCAGCAACAGAATGGGACCCTAGACCCTCAGGAAACAGGTCTGAAGTGTTTACATCCTCACAAGTGGCACACTTTACAGGTTACAAAGCTCCTCTGCATCCATTCTCTACCTGGGCCCCAGGAGGTAGGCATTTTCTTATTCAACAAATATTTATCAAGCACCCGCTGCTTAAGGTGGTCGTGAGGACAGAGTGAGCCTCGGCATATAAAGGACTCAGAGCTGTCTGGGCTCTAAGTGGGTTATGCCAGTAGTGGGTGCTTGTGGTGTGGTGCTGAGTGGGGGAGGTACAGCTCTTATCATCAGCATGAACTTGGCCTTGTACCAGGCAATGGAAATAGCAAGACTGATACGGGACCTGCTTTTATGGGCCTCACAGTCCATCAAGGAGAGGAACCGTACTCACCAATTGTGTACCAGAGTCACACTTTTAGCCATTCCCACTTAGATGTTGGAGGAAAGGTGGTTTCTTCATTAGCCATAACTGACACCAGTAGCGCACACGTGCATTGAGTGCTTACTCTGTGCCATCCATAGTTTTAGGTATTTTCACCTAGTTTAAATTTCACAGCACCCTACGAGGCAGGTACTGTTACAATTGCCATTTGGCAGATGAGGAAAACGAGGCACAGAGAGGTTAAGTAACCTGCCCAAGGTCACACAGCTAGCAAGCAATGAAGCCAGAATTCAAATCCAGCAGTCTGGCTTCAGAAGCTACTGTACTACGTTGCCTCTTGTTTATAAGCACCCCTCCCTGTTATGTGTGTGTGTGTGTGTGGGGGGACAGCAACTAAGATGAGCATTCACAGGATCACAGCTTTTCCGGGTAAGTGCTCAGTATTTCAGGATCCCCCCCTGCCCCTAACCACCACCACACTCTCTTCTCTCCAAGATGGTGCCTGGGTGTATGGGAGGATGCTGGGGCCCAGAGCCCGAAGGGCAGGGCAAACCGCATCTGCCTTTCCGCCTTGGAGA
>NW_017731983.1:1001960-1014764 GCF_001890085.2 Hipposideros armiger
CATCTAATTTAAATTCTGCAACCTGTTTTTCGTTCTTATGGGCTGCCCTGAGAAAGCTAAGAAGCCTCGCTGCTTCCACAACATTCCAAAGTTGCAAGCCACACCAAAGGTACAGCAACTGCCAGCGTCAACACCAGCCACTTGGCCTTTGGCTCATTTACAATCTCTTGCAGATCAGTTAATTTAGCTTGTTGGGCAGCTCTTATTTAGGTACATAGGAAGCTTAAATTTATGTGTACCATGGAAGTTACTATATATCCAGCTTGCTAATACCCCTGTTCATCTTTCAGATAAGAGACAGCATTACCAATCAGGGTTTTCTGTAAATCATCCTTAGGAACAAGAAAGCGGTAAGTAAGCAAAACACAGCTGTGGATGTCTTCACCCTGTAAAGAGGGTAATGAAGTTGCTGGGTTAGACTGTTACATTGACATAGAGGCACAGAAAGCAAGAGTGCTTTACAAGAAGCCAGTCGACGGACAGAAGTGTTGAGCATGATGAGAGTTTAGTAAGGAGTCTACAAAATGAGCAATATAAATAAAGGAGCATATGTAACTATCTCTCTTTGTTGCTGTTCTTTTATAACTGTCTCTTTTGATTGCATCACATGACTGTAGCAGAGATGACTATTATGCGAAGAGAGAGCCCTTTAACTACTGAGCTTAATTGTCTGAGCTTCTTTACCTTGTTTCCCTTCAGGGTCCCATTGAATTGGATCAGACTGAGCTGATCTTAATAAGATATAGAGAGGCTGAGCTTTAATGAAAAATTTGGAACCTAATTGAGACAGCATCCAATCAAACCCAGGAATCCTCTAAGCTATTTGTTTTTTGTTCTTGGAAGAGGAAAAGATATCATTTCTCCAAGTCTTTCAGGGTTAATTAGTAGCCTATTTTTAGATATTAGATAACCAAGGTATTTTATTTGGTGTAAACAGAATCAAAGCTTGCCCTTTGAACCCCTAGGTCTTTTATGACTGGCTATTGTAACAGGTGTGTTGTGTCCTCTTAGGAATCTGATATATCCTGGAGCATAAGAGCAAATCATCCACACATTGGATTAGAGTAGAATTTCTGGGAAATGTAACATGATTGAAATCAGCTTTGAGTATCTGAGAGCAATAGGTGGGACTCTCTGGTATACCCCTGGGGCGTTACTATCCAAGTAAACTCTGATCTTCCCAGGTGGAAAAGCAATTATAAGCCCCCCGTTTTAAAGGTCATCTTGTAATGAACTAAGTTTAGCTAGTGTCTCAGATATACACTCAAGGCAAATATAAGGTAGAGGCAAAGTATTCTCAACAGTTATTTAAATAGGAGTGGCCGGCTTAATCTTGTCAATCAATATCTGTACTGGAAAAAGCCTCAAGTTGTATTGGAACATCCTGTAACAAATCTTCAGTCTTAAAACTACTTTTCTCTCAGGTACTTTCTTTTAAAATCATTTTCCCCATCTGATTCATTTAGTCCTAAATACATTTCACCCTTCTGGGAGGATATGTGAGTATCATTGGTTAGAAAGTCTCACAGTATCAGGTGAGTTGGGGCAGATTTGAGTAGTAAAACTAGGTGTTGCCCCCTTAACATTTGCTAGTTGTAAGGGAACAGGTTCTGATTTATAAAGAGGTATCAGTTGATTAGATGTCCCTACCAATTGTACAGAAGCTTTACTCCAAGGAGGAGGGCCACTAAGTCATTGTAAACAGATAAAGGAGCCCCAGTGTTAGTAAGAAGGGGATGCCCTCCTGGTCCTTGCAGCAGCTCTAGGCTTGTTTTTATTTCTTTTCTTTTTCTAAATCCATTTCAGTTTTCTACAATTCTTAAAGTGACCTGACTTTTTACAATAAACGCACATTTCTTTATGTGAGTTTCCCTAGCAAAACTTATTTAGTAATTCTGTGGCTTTGCTCTCAGAAACCAGTAGGCATGTTAATTCGGATGAAATAGAAAAGCGAGGATCCTAAGTTCCTTCTAACAATTCAAATTCCTTTGTGAACTCATCAGGGCCCTAGGGAGGGTTGGGGGGAATCTTTAGATTTCTTAGTTCTGCCAGCATACCACCTCGGATTCCCCTCCACCCAAGACCAGCTCCTCGCCAGAGGGAGCTGCAACAGAGGTGCAGGGGAGAGAGACAGGGGAAAAGGAGAGCAAGTCCATACAAGTAAAGCACATATTGGGACAAAGAGGGAAAAGTGGCGTGTTGGCATTTAGCAGCTGCAGAACCTTTAGCACACAGACACTCTCCAAACATTTTCTTACTAACTTCCTGAGGGAAAAACATTTCTCTGTACCATTTCAGAGGCTTCTATTTGCCGATTGAGGTAAGCCTCCCATTCCATTTAGTTTGACTTTTTAAGCCGTTTTTTTCTAATTGTGCACACAAAAATTTAGATGGTAAAAGCGCTCCATTTAGGCTGGCCGAGTGGCACACTGGTTAAGAACTGGCTTGGGATGCCAGAGGGCCTCAGTTTGGATCCCACATATGAGGGCCAGTGACACTGCCCTCTACAGCTAAGTTGCTGAACAACAGCTCAACCTGGAGCTGGGCTGCGGTGAGTGGAAGGCGACGGCAGGTGGGTTGCCATGGGCTACCGTGTGTAGCCAGCAGCCACTGTCAGCGGCCATCCAGAAGTTGGCAACTGATCTGCCTCGCCCAGGAAGAGTGCAATGATGATACCGACATGGGCCAGTGAAGCGATGTCCTCCACAACTAGACTGAAGAAGAAAAGGTCAGCAACATTTGTGTTCCCCTTTCTCCAATTCCCCAATAAAAATCGTTAAAAAAAAACTTTCCATTTAGGCCATCTTAAGTTGATATCACTTCTACATACCTTTCCATGTCTGTAAGTACTTGTAAGGCTCCTAGGAACTGTACATCTGCAGGAGTAAACTGGGTCTGGAGTTTGGGAGCTTGTCTGCCTTTGAGGCACGATTTCTCATGTTAATTTTTAGTTTTTGAGACCTGCAGAGTCTGAACAAATACTGTGTAGTGGGTTGAAGTGTGCTGCTTATGGGTTGAGCTCCAAGGGGCTGTCACCTCCCGAGTCGCTTCAGCCCTCTTATGTGCCTCGGTTTCTCTCCCCAGCTGTCTAGTACAACCGTGAGAACATAAAGCGCTAGGTATCCAGCCTTTATGTGTGCATCCTGGTTGGAAATCCCTATGGGGCCGCTTCACGTTCTGAGGGGTTCCCTCAAACACCTCCACAAAGATCTTAGTCACCTAAGAATACCCGAAACTCGGGCTGGAGAGTGTAAATGCCCCTTATCTGCAGAGCTGAACAAGTTCAGACTCTCATTTATCCAGCAAAAAGTTTTGTTCACACTCGCAGTAAACAATTCCAATTGAGAAGCCAAAATAGAAACCAGCCACCCATTTTTCTCTTCTCTCCAAGAGTTACCTTAACTCTTGTCCTTAACCTGGGCTATCTCATCCCTGCCACCAAGAGTTACCCTAACTCTTGTCCTTAACTGAGGATTTAAAAACAGGTACCTCAAGGCTTTAAAAACAGCTCAAATAAAGTCATGGCCTCTTACCTTAAAACAGGAGGTCCAGAATTCCAAGAAAAACTCACCCAAGTTCACCCGATGGGAAGCAGGGAGCCGGTGGGGCACAATGGGCCCCTGCTGGTACCTAGCACCGATTCCACGTCTGCAGGGTGCTCCTGGGTGGGCTTCTTTGGAATCCTGCCGACTATGGCAAGTAATGTTGATGAAAAATATCCAGCCTAAGAGAAAACTTATGAGTTTATTTGAGCCAAACTGACGACAATTGCCGGAGAGCAAAATCTCAACGGATTGAGAAAATGTTCTTGCAAAAGGCTGTTTTGCATCTTATTTTATACATTAGAATCAAAGGAGGAAGGTTACATGAAATCCATCATTTGTAGATTAAGGGGGTGGGAGAAAGCAAAGCTGGGAAATCTTTGGGACTGGATGAAAAGTAAAATGGAGAGACACACACATCTTTTCCATTGGTGGGTACAGGATAGTTAATAGCATTTTACAGCACATAGAGATAGTATTTGGGGAACACGATAACAATGGAGGATTTTGTAGTTTCCTGCTCTGGTGTGGTGGGTTGGGCCCCCTGGGGGGTTCGGAAAAAGAGATTACTCTGATATTGTAAGGGTATGTTATCTTAGATGCAAACAGACACTCTTAAGGTAAAGATTGACATTTGTCAATGAAGCTACAGGTCAAGGATGAGACTTCCCTCCATGGCCCACCTTTGTTAGGGATTTTTATGTTCACGCCATCCTATGTGGTTATTTCAGTCTCCTGAGCTTGTCAGGTTTAAATGTGGCCCCTTTTCTGTTCACAAGGCAAATGAGGGCATTGAGGATGAGAAGGAAACTCACTGAGTTGCAGACAAAAACCTATTTTATAATGCAGCTTTGAGGAAGGGTCCCCAGCAGGCAATCTAATGACAACTACTTAAAGCCAGCACTTTAACACCCAAATCAGGAAAAGCAAAGGAAGAAAATTCTACACCAAATCACCCAGACTTGTCACCCTGGTTGGTTCAATGTTTCTTTCCTCTATTTTTTACTTTCCTGATATAAAAAAATAAATGCATTTAATGCAATACACTACTTTCGAAATAGCAGCTAAGACATTAAAACAAACAAACAAATAAACAAACAACAACAACAGCAAAAGATTGTTTTTAGGATAGCTGAAGTGTAAGGCGTGGAATGTTCCTTCATGTTCCGATGTTCTGAGGAGGGAGTTCCAAGAACTTGGCTTGTGGGGACAACAGGGCCTCTCTCCTTCATAATGGAATCTGGTTGAGAAGGTTTCAATGACATTCTTTTTCTATGCAAATGAACAAGGATCTTATCCAGCCATTGCTGACCAGGTGGGAGAGGAAAACAGCAGAGAAGCAACGGAAGGTGAGTTGATATAGAACATACAACATACCCTTGTAAAAAATAATATAAATGGAGCCACTTTAACTGCCATTCCAGAGGCATGTTTATGCCTTGAACATTTGGAATGTTAAAATAGGGCAAAATAACCCTTGAACTGACCTAAGCAAACTTGTTTCCCCCACAAAACTGTTTACACAGATAAGAAGACAGTTATTATGACTGCTGGGCTGACACCAAATTAAACACATTGTTGAGAATTAACACCTCTATGTTATGTTATCTGCACCAATAGAAATGCCTTCCTTGTCCAGATACACGAGTAATTGGTCCCCTCCCCCATCATAAATACCTTTGACTCCTAATTGGAACATTATTTGGGCTTCTGCCTGAAATAATGATTCTAGAATAGGTGTCCTTATTCATGTCAAATAAATGCTTCTTTGCCTCTCACTTTGAAAGGCTTTTTATTTTCAGGTTAACACCCTTCACTTCAGGGACCCTACTGTCTAATCATCAGCACTCGATTTGGATACAGGGCCCAGCATGAAACAATACATGTTTCATATGGACTATGCAGGAGAGCTGAATGGGAACTGAAGAAATGAAGTGACTGAGTTAGCACCATCGTGAAGTAATGAGTGGCAATAAAGAAACAGAGCAGAACGGAGGAGAGGGGACACACTGACCTTCCCAGTACTCACTCGCTGACAGTGCCCTCAGGACCCAGCTGGCCCTCCAGTGAGTCTTCAGGCGTTTCCTCTGCCACCCTGCCCTCCCCCACCCTGACCCCCGTATTCCACTCAGAGGCCCCAGGGCTTAGCTTGTCTTCTTTGTCCTCACCTGCAGCATAGGATCCTGCTTCTCCAGGCCTGGCTGAGGGCTTGGGAAGAGCTCCTCATGGCTCCCAAGGAAAATGAGTTCCCGAGCCTTTCTTCCTGCAAGAGTTTTGGTAAAAACAAAAACGCCAATCACGGGAAAGCTACAGAGGGTTCCCATGCACCATGGGGGGCAGATGCAGACCCAGGCTCCGAATCAGTCCCCTGGCTTCTTCATCCTGACTCCCTCCACACAGCTGCGAGAACTTGGCAAGTTACATAAGTTCCCTGGCTTAGCTCAGGCCACCGTAACAGATACCACAGGCTGGGGGGCTTAAACAATAGGAACGTATTTTCTCATAGTTCCAGAGGCTACGCGTCCAGATGAAGGTGACGGCAGTTCAGTTCCTGGCCAGGCCTCTCTCCTGCAGATTTCCGCCCTCCCACTGTGTTCTCACATGGCTTTTCCTCCGTGCCGGTGCAGGCAGAGACAGATCACTCTCGTGTTTCCTCTCTCTTCTAAGGACACCAGGCCCATATGATTATGGCTGCACCCCTACGACCTCATTAAACCCAATTACCTCCCAAACCCCATCTCCAAATAGTCACACTGGGGCTTAGAGTGTCAACATATGAATGTTAGGGGCACAATTCAATCCCTAACGCTCCCTGTGGCTCAGTGTCTCATCTGTACAATGGAAAGGCCGTCTTCCCAGCACAGGGACCTCTAGGATCATCAAGGGAGAAACAGAAGGCATGGCCAGGCCTGTCCAGGGCAGCACCATTATCTCCAAGAGTACTTGATACCATTTGGACGTCCAGGGCCACCGGACACCGCATGTCCTCAGGAACATCCATGCAAACGTCACACATGCGCTGGCTTCCTTAACACCCTCCCGTAAACCGTGGTGCCCACCAGCCCCAGTTAAATCTCCCCCATCCTTCCAGCCCCACCCAAGGGGGAGAGCACAGCCTCACCTTCTTCTTCAGGGTCTCATAAAGCCGGGTGAGCTCTCTCAGCTTTTGTTCCTGTTCCAAGGCATTGGCCCTCAGCTTTCCGGCCAACTCTGACTTTGCTCCCTCTTTCAGTTGTTTGTAGTCAACCATGAGAGAGCCCAACTCCTTGCTGAGGCTGAGGCCAGCCATCGCAGTATTCATCAAGCGAGTACCTGTCTTCATCGCCAACGTTGTACCCTGAAAGGCTTTTTGCACCTGTTTGTCCCTGCGGGACGAGACTTGGCCAGAGGTCAGGCGACGCTTGGCAGCGTTGGCCAGGCGTGGGTGGTCTTTGGCTATCATCAAGGCATCTATGTTCTTCATGATATCCTTGAAGTTCTTTTCTAATTTATTGGCATGCTGATCATAGGATGCCGGGTCTACAGCCTGGCTGACCTCTTGGTCATGGGTGGACACTTGGCCGCTGACCTGAGCTTGGAATCTTTTATTGTGATCTTTTTCCGTGATGTTGGTCACTATGCTGGCAGCACTGGCTACTGTCTCCAATCCTGTACCAGCAGCAGAAAGTATCAGGCTTCCTCTTGCTGTCACTGGAGCGAGGAGTAAACCCAGGGTGGACATCACACTTGAGGCGACAGCGACGGAGCCGGTCACCACCTTGGTCTTGGTGACTGTTTCCTGGATTCTGTCGAATTCGTCTGCAAGGGCATGGGCCTTTCTGATGTCCTCTTCCATCTCCCTTTTAATGATGGGAAACTCTTGCAAAAATTTTCTTTCTTCAGGTGACAGGTCCGTATCGTCTTGCTCCACATCATCACACAGAAGAATGTCATCCTCGTCCCTGGGGATGAGCGAAATGAGGATTTTTGCTTCCATCGTCCAGATGGGAAAGCCTAATTCTTAGGCCCATCTGGTTTGCGGATGATCTCGCTCCTCCCAGCTTTGAACCCTGCCTGCATCTCCCTAACACCTCCATCATCTCTGACCTGACCTTGAAATGTCCCAGAACGTTGTTGTGAGATCTGGCTCCATGAAGAGGAGAAACACAAAAGAAATACATCTGGAGGAGAAATGGGAGAATCGCAGCCTTGGCCAAAGAGATGGAGAAAGTGGCCAGTCCTGAGGGACATTTTCAGCCTTGTTCAGAGAGACTGAAAGTGTCACCGAGAGGACACAGTGGGGAAATGCTAAGATCCAGTGGGACTAATGGAGGAAGAAGTTCAGGCAAAGCAGGAGAAAGGGGAACGCAGGTGTTGGGTGGGAGGTTGAGAGCTCTGTGTATGTAGAGGTGAGTCAGGGGGAGGAGGCTCTGTACTGTATAACGCATCCTGCACTTCGATGACCTTGAGTTTGGCTGCTATGGTGTGTCTTTGCTTTTATCAGGAGTTGCACACTGAGAGGCCCAGATAAGTGCTAAGGAATGTTCTGAATGTTCTCCTTGGCACTTGGCCAGCTTTATTTGACCCTTCAAGCAGATGGAATTGGTTTGTGGAAGAAGTCAGGGATATAGGGGCCTGGCCCCTCCTCCCCCAATTTCTCAAAGTAGGAAGGGATCTTGGCCAGTCCAACGAGTGTGTCCTTCATGGGACGCAGTATCAGGGGAAGAGCAAAGCCTGTTCCTTCAGGCACTTTCCTCATCCAAGTGCCACTGGCCCATTTCTTTCAGAGCCAGATCAGGAGGCCTCGTGATGACACGGGTTCCCTGGCTCATGGAGAGGATCAGAGTGGGAAGGGACCCTGGACAGGATCGGAGCTGCCTCCTTTACTTCTCAGTGGAGGGAACAGAAGCTCAGAGACAAAAGGGGACGGACTTGCCCAAAGGGATGCATTGGGTAGAGATGGAGCTTTGAGTGGGGTGCAGAGTTCCAAGAGCATCAGGATTTTCAGCTATTTCGCTGTGGCAGGAATTCCCAACAGAGGTTACATAGCTTTGAGTAGATTTTCTCTCTCTCTCTCTCTCTCTCTCTCCATCTATATATATATATATATATATATATATATATATATATATACACACACACACATATATATTTGTATATATATGTATATATATATATACACACACACATACATATAGATATAGATATATTCACACACAGACACACGTGCGCACACACACATCCTCAATGAAAAAGGTTAAAAATCAGGTATACTACCAAGAAAACCATTCACTGTGAATGGTTTAAATGAATTAATGCATTTAAGCCCAATTATCAGTGTTCATCAGTTGTAAATGAATTTACAAAGCAGAAGGTTGCTAGGGGCTTGCAGGATAAAAGAGAAGAGGGTGACCCTGCTGAAAAACCCCAAACTTTACAGATGCCACCATCCAGCCCACCCTGATCCCTGTGTGCCCTCAGGTGGGCAGGGACAGAGAGAAATAAGACATAGATACGCGGCCGCAAACATGGACAACACCACTTCGCGTTAACTCTACAGCGTCGTCTTTCACATGATTGTTAGCCAATGTCAGCTTGACTCCTTATGTTTTTGAATTAAACCAAATGCCTGGAATATGGACACTTTGGCCGTAGCACATTGTCCTGTATTAGGCAGTGATACCTACTGACACAGTGTCAAATTGCAACCTGGATCTATGAGGCTCAATACACACGGTTCACCTCATTCACTCGCGGACATTTGCGGATGGTCCACATTGTGCTGGAGGCCAGTGATGCCACGTCAGCTGACTAATACTTAACTGGGCTTGGTGACAGGTGAGCCAACATACTGAGCTCCTATCTCTAGGGGCTCACAGAGGTGAGGCCACCGAGTGGGACAACTGATGCCCTTAGAGTCCCATTGCCCAATGGCATGTACATGACTAGATATTGACTTGCTCTCCAAAATATTTAGTTTACCCGGCAGACTATTTTTTTCCCTGGGAGGATATATCTTCCTATGTGTAGTGGTGACCAGTGGGAAGGCAGGGCCCGTGTTATGACTAATATTGGAGCACATTTATTCCATGTCATGAGGATGTCTGGAGCATTTCAGCAGAAAAAAATCTTTCCCCAGGGACAAATCCCTCTGGGTTACCTTTGCAGACCAAACCCAGCCTTGCATTCTTTCCATGCCTGATTCTGCAGAAGCCTCTGTCGCACCACACCTGTGCTCATTTTGTCCATGGGAGAATCAGAGGTGTCCCCAGGAGTCAAATGATTTTCTGGTAGAAAACATGGAAAACAAAATCACTGCAGATGCCACAAAACCTTCTGAAATTCAAATGTGGGGAAATTTTAGATTATGTGCAATCAAATTAATAATGAGACACTTACAGTGTGCTATTTGCAAACTCTTTACATTTTATATTGAGGTATAACTTATATAAGTACAGAAATCGAAGTCCTCAGATCAATAAATGTTGGTATTATGTATATATCTGAGTAATTGCCCCCCAGATCACGGTAGAGGTTAGGTTTCTTATGACCACCCCCAATCAATACTCACCCCGCCCCAGAAGTAACCACTCTTATGAACAGTTTGCCTATTCTTTCTTTATAATTAAGGTTTTTTTTAGTTGGGGAACAGTGTGTTTTCCAGGACCCATCAGCTCCAAGTCAGGTAGTTGTCTTCAATCTAGCTGTGGAGGGTGCATCTCAGTGGCCCATGTGGGGATCGAACCGGCAATCTTGGTGTTATGACACCTGCACTCTAACCAACTGAGCTAGGCTGCCCCTAGTTTGCCTATTCTCGAACTTCATATAGACATTCGTTTGACTTCTTTCACTCAATAGAATGTCTGTGAAATTCACTCATGGTGTTGTGGGCACCGGCAGATTTTTTAAATGATTGTTATGAAGCATTTCATTATATAAATACACTACCATTTGTTTATCTATTCTTCTATCAATTGGTATGTTTGAGTTGTTTCCAGCCACTGGCTATGATGAACAACTTGATTGTAATGATGAAAACATCATCATCACGGGACAAAGCAACAATGTATAAGGCCCCTTTGTACAAATTATATGCCCAAGGACATAAGAACACTATTAAGAGGACTGCCAAAGGCCCGTTCTGAGCATGCAGGTGGGGTCTGAAACCCATCCCAGAATCCACTTGCCAAGTGGTGAGACCTGGAGGCTGGGGATGGAAGGAGCTGCTGTGTCTGTCTGGAGAAAGGGACACTGTGATGATGATTGATAGACTGATTGATGGATTGATTGATTGATTGATTGGATGCATAAAGTTGCCATCCATTTGTAGAGCTATGTGTCACAGAGCTCGGTCCACTTGTGGGTGGGCTTTATCAAATAAGTCTTAAGGCACCATAGGGGCTGGCATTGGTCCTGATCTAACCTGTATGTTTAAATGATCACTCAGGCTGGAAAACAGGCACCAGGTTTGCAAGAGAGGAAACAGGCAGACCAATTAGGAAGAGATTGCAGTAGTCAAAGCAAGAGGTGACAGCTGCTTGAGCCAGGTGGGTAGAAATGTGAGGAATGGTTGCATTTAAGGAATCCACAGGATTTTCCAGTGCCTGTGAGATGGGAGAGAGCTGAGTTGAGGATGACTTCAGGCTGAGTCAGGTTTGGGGTCTGAAGGACCGTTACCGTGAAGGTTCCATCTACTGAGATGGGAAGGGTGGAAGGTTTCCTGGGTGGGTAATAGGGTTCAATTTGGGCAGGTTAAGTTTGAGCTATCCAAGTGATGTTGAATAAACAGGCAGTGAATAGATGAGTCTTGTTCTGAGTGGGAGATTAAATTTGGGGGCCGTCAGAGTAAAAAGTAGTTAAAGCCACGAAATTCCATGCAAATCCTAGGGACACAGTAATTACACAGGCCAAGGGTGGTCCAAGATCCAGCCCTGGTGCACTCCAACTGGTAAGCCAGGAAGAAGAAAAGACAGCAAGAGACAGACAAAGGGCAGCTGGTTACATACAGGAGAGCTAGCAAAGACATTTTGGAACCCAGGTCAAATGCTTGTGTGTGATCGCCATGCCTCTGTGTATCCTTCTGTCTTTACAGGTTCTGGGTCCTTCCGCTTTCCCTCTTTCTCTGACAAAGCCATCCTGGACTCTGCTTCACCCTCCAGTGCAAACGGCTGGGGGGGAGGAGCTCACCTTGGCAGATTTGAGATGTCTCTGATGTTGTAACGTTCAAAGAGGTGTCTCTGCTCTTTTCTATACTCAGAATGACAGGGAGTCTGGCAGAGAGGAGATGTTTTACCTGCTGGAGAAAACTGACCTCAGAAGTAGTGTAGAGGCCGTGGAGGCAAGTGGATACAAAGGCCCCTCTGACACTTACCAGCTCTGGGATTTCAAGAAAATTCATTCACAGTTTTTTTTTCCATCTATACTTGTGAAGTAGTGAGTAAAATGCCTATCTCAACTTATGTTACAGAACACTAATTTCTGCATTTTTCATGATTACGAACAGGATAAAATTCTCTATTAAACGGAAAAGACTCTCACATTGGGTCAGAAAGCACAACATAGCTATATACACATCTTACAAGAGGTACGTCTGAAACACAGAGACTCAGAGAAGCTAAAAATGAAAGGATGAACAAAGTTACAGCTGGCCAGGGAGGTGCTGTGTCTACAAAAGGAAGCCCGAGGGGTCGCTGTGATGGACCCATTCTGTATCTTCATTGTAGAAATAATCACACAGATCTACACGTGTGAAAGATTGCATAGAACTATTTACACACACACACACACACATACACAAGTGTGAGTAAAGCTGCTGAAATCTGAAATCTGAATAAGGTCGGTGGTTTGTGTCTAAGACAATCTCCTGGTTGTGATATTACACTAGAGCTTTGTAAAATATTTCTGGTGGGGAAATTGGATAAGGGAGTACATGAGATATCTCTGTATATTTCTTACCACTGCATGTGAATCTATAATTATCTCAAAATTGAAACTTAAAAAAAAATACCATACACCTTAGAAGGGCCCAAATCCAGAACACTGACATCACCAAGTGCCGGTGAGGATGTGGAGCAACAGGAACACTCATTTCATTGCTGCCGGGAACTCAAAATGGTGCAGACCCTTGGGAGGGGGGTGTATCCATGTCTTACAAAACTAAAAATACTCTGACCATATGATCCAGCAATATTGCTCCTTGATATTTACCCAAAGGAGCTGAAAAATTATGTCCACACGTAACCTGCACAGGGATGTTTGTAGCAACTTTATTCATAAAGTACCA
>NW_017731983.1:1016223-1017132 GCF_001890085.2 Hipposideros armiger
ACTTCGGCTATGGCAGCCCTGTTTCCACCCTTCCCCTGTATTTGGCACTTGGTCCCAGAGCTTAGGGCACAAACGGCATTTCCTAAATGTGCCTTGGCTCTCATGACCCTCTTCCTGTCCGTCTCCGCTCCCCGTTCTACTTCTAAAAACATGGGGGAAACAATACTCCCATACATATTTTGAAGGTGCAGAAATCCGTATAACCTCGTTTTCTAATAATTTCAGTAAATACAGATTTATGATAGGGTTACAGTTATGGTTAGGGTTAGGGTGAGGAGGCACTAGCCCTGGCTCGGACCACTGTTAGGGACCACCTGAGGCCCCTGGCTTTGCCCCGACTTGTTTCGACCAATATCCTACTTATCAGGATGTGCATCTGATACGGGGAGCTCCCGCACTATAAAGGTTTTAGCCTCCCTCACTATTGGAAATTTTAGACTCCTTTTCCCTTAGTTTCTTAGCTCCTTAGCCCCTGGTCTTAATCACTTTTCTAATCAGTTTCTTAAATGCTAAACCCAAGATGGCTCCTAGCCTAAATCATAGAATGTCTCTCCCCTGTGCTTCCAATGACTGCTGAAAAGCCTGTGACTTAAGCTTGTTAACTGTAATCATTGTAGCCAACATTTCTCAAGCCATGACAGACCTAACTTTTGGGTAAATAAACGACCATTCCAGAGACCAAGTGGGTTTTAACACTCCTCGAGGCCAGCCCAGACCTAACGCCTGGGTGAACAAATGTCACGTGAAGTTTAGATACATGGGCTGTGAGTCCCATCCCTGAATCCAGCATTTTTAATTGATTAACCAATGTCTGTTTCTCCTCATTCAGGGGCTGTCTGGAGACAAATTATGTCCCAGCAAGGCTTCCAGTGCACCCCAACTAAGGAAGAAGAGACCCCCTTTTTTATT
>NW_017737332.1:0-1206 GCF_001890085.2 Hipposideros armiger
CTATTTTAAGGACAACTGGAGAAATTTAAATATGTGCTAAGTTTTATATGATATTAAGAAATTGTCAGAGATCCAAGATGGTGGAGTAGATAAACACTGCCTGCTTGCTTTGGTGAACACATCAAAATTACAGCTAAATTATAGAACAGTCAACCTGGAGAGTCATCTCAAGTCTAGCTGAACAGAAGTTTTATGACTAAAGATATAAAGAAGAAGCCACTTTGAGACTGGTAGGAGGGGCCAAGATGCAAAACAGGCTGGCCCCAAACCTCCATATGGCAGCTGAGAATCAGGAGGGTTAATGGAGGTACCCCCCCCGGAGGAAGGAGGGACCTCAGCCCCACACCAGGCTCCCCAGCCTCCAGTACTGGTGACAGGAAGAGGAGCCCCCACAACATCTGGCTGTGAAATACAGTGGGAGTTCCAACTGTCCAGGTGGGACAAAACCTGGGGGAAACACAAACATCCTCTTAAGGGGCCCATGCACAGACTCACTATCAGGCACTCACCCTGTGTTCCTGTGGAAGGACGGTGACTCGGGGGGAGTCAGAAGCATACCGCGGAGGGAGGGGGCAGGGGGGGCGGGGTCAGACTGAGGTGTGTGGCTGTGGGGCGAGGGCTGGAGGAGTCGCCATTTTCCCTGTGAGGGGGCCTCCTCCTGTACACCCGGCAGTTTGGCTCATCTTTCCTGTGTTGAGCCCTACCCCACAAGCCAAATCTGAATTTGATTGGGCTGGTGAGCTCTACTGTGCCACCCTGCTGACTCTCTAGGCCCCACACACCCCCACCCAACTCAAGGACCAACGGAGGCATTTTCTTGGTGAGCAGCCAGCCCCATCTGCACTACACTCATTCTTCGTAAACTATCGGAGTCCCTGGGCCCCAGGCAGGCAGCGACTGGCCTTGGTGTGCCGGAGACATTTGCTGAATAGCTCTAGTCTCAGCACTGGTACCAAACCAGAATCTAACCTGGTGACCACAACTCTTCCCACTCTAGTGACTCCCTGAGACCCCATCTCACCCAGGTTGTGTACCACATGAGATTTTACCAGTGGCTGAACCTTAAGGGACAGGGCAGGTGGCAGCACACCTCAGGATGTCCTGGCTTCTCGTGGAGCTACCCCAGGCCAGGCACTGTTGGCAGATGTCCTTAGTTCACAGCATGGCCTCACCCATGTGCCTCTAGGTTTAGCATAGGTAGCAAAC
>NW_017737333.1:0-1206 GCF_001890085.2 Hipposideros armiger
ATGGCCGCCTTCCTCTAAAGCCAGCAGCAGTGGGCAGAGTCCTTCTCATGCTTTGAACCTCTCGGACCTCCCCTTTCACTCATCTCCGATCCAGCCAGATCAAGTTCTCTGCTTTCAAGGGCCCCGGAGTTTTGATAAGCCCCACCTAGATAACCCAGGATAACCTCCTTCTTCTACGATCCTGATTAGTCGCCCTCAGATCTGCACAGTCGCTCTCGCCATGCCCAGGCTCCAGGGACCAGAGCGGGGACATCTTGGGAGACCATTCTTTCCATTCTCTTGCCTGGACTGCTGCCATGGGGAGGGCGTGGTGTTATGGGACTGGTTCATGAGGGTTTCAGAGGACTCGGTAGGGTCCATGCCAGGGGCCGCGGGGAAAGATAGCTGGATGAGCTGGGAGGGTGACGACGTTAGCGCGAGGGTCACACAGCAGGGAGGAGGCAGGACGGCACGACTTGAGGTGGTGCGTCAACACATAGGAGTAGACGGCAGTTTGGGGCCTAGAGATGACCTGGGGGGTGGAGAGACACATCTGAGAACTGAGGGGATGCAACGGCCCCAGCCTGTGGACGGAGTGAGAGGGAAACGGAGACAACCCTAGACTCCTGGCGGGGGGTGGAGGGCACCTGAGGGGCAGGTGAAGGGACAGGAGCCCGGCATGGGGACCTGGGAGTGGTCAGAGAGGAAGGAGAGTCAGAAAACCGTCCCAGGCCGGGGAATATTAGTAACAGAAATAGCTGACAGTTCCTGAGGGCTGCTCTGTGCCAGGCACTGTCCTTTGCACTTCGGCGTGTGTTCACTCATTTAATCCTCACGACGTGGGGACTGTCACAACTCCCATTTTACAGAGGAGGCAGTTGAGGCACAGACAGGCTGAGTAGCCTGCCTAAGGTCACACAGGGAGGCGTGGGGGGCTGGGAACCACGCTCCGGCAGCGCCCCAGGAAGACCAGGGTGGGGCTGACGAGTCAAGTAGCGATGCTTCCTCGTTCCTTCTTCTCCCAGACTCTCCGTCTCACCAGAGCCTGCCCGTTTCCTCATATCCTCATTCTCTTGAAAACTCCAGTTTTTACTGTTTCTGCGTTACATCCCTTTCCTGAGGCAGTGAGGCGGTTGGGGGCTGGGATGGCCAAGAACCACAAGGTAAAAAGAAGTAGATTAAACACTAGATGAAACACAGACACACACCAGTTAATTTTTAAAATGT
>NW_017737334.1:0-1156 GCF_001890085.2 Hipposideros armiger
TCCAAATTTCAAATTAAATGTACTACAGGAATTCCTTATAACCCACAGGGACAAGCAATTATAGAAAGAGCTCATCAGACCTTAAAAGCCCAAATATCAAAATTACAAGGTAATGAGTTTAAATATGCCTCACCTCATCAAATTTTACAACATGCTCTTTTTGTCATCAATATTTTAAATTTAGATGCAGCAGGACACTCACCTATGTATAAACATTGGAATCGTAACCTATGTCAACCTAGGGCTTTGGTGAAATGGAAGGACCTGTTAACCGGTACCTGGAAGGGACCGGATGTACTATTAACACAGGGGAGAGGGTATGCTTGTATATTTCCACAGGACGCAGACACTCCAATTTGGATTCCAGATTGTCTAATCCGGCCTTGTGTCTTGCCACCCGCCACTGTCGCCTCCTTTCCATCCGTGCCCGCCACCACTGACGTCCACCCCGTCTTCTCCGTTCGGGATTGAGCCTGTTGTCCAGCCACTCAGCATCCTGACACTCCACGATCCACCTCTTCATTCCCCACCTCCTCTTCCACTTCGTGGGCACCGGTCTACCAGATCCACACGCGCTTCTCAAACCACCAGCTTGGGGTCAAGTAAAAGCACTCATGAAGGGAGCAAAAGAAATTGTTCGCAAACAAGGATCACCGCCTACTCCTGTAATGATGTTTCTGGTCATGTTCGTTGTCATTTCTTGTCAGGTATTGACTGTTTCAGGAGGTACTGTTAATTGGGCATATGTTCCTCAACCGCCAGTTTTGCAACTCATTACTTGGGACAACGAACCTATTCCAGTGTTCAATAATGCTACTGAAATTTTGGGTGGAATGTCCTCTTCCTTCATAACTCACCAATTTAATGCTAATTTTTCTTTCTTTGACCAATCTAATGGTCCTCCTATTTGTTTTCAATTTAGCTCTTCAGTGTCCCTCCTTGGTTGCCTTCCCACTTCATTTAAAACTGTCCTCACATCCTCTCCTGTATCCCCTCCTCCGGACCAAGGCCACCGCAGAAAGATATGGCCGCTCACCTTTCGTGCCCCTGGAGGCCCTGACCCCTCTGCTCCTTCTAATCTCGCCATGCGTCCTCCTAAGTTTCAAAATTGTTTAAAAATGTCAGAACAGAACAAAAGTTATTGGCCACTTATTAA
>NW_017737335.1:0-1205 GCF_001890085.2 Hipposideros armiger
AAAAAAATAGTATTTTGGAAATGTAGAGCAGTTGCACAATCAATACAACGCAAGTAAACTTGTTTTTGAAAGGAGAGCACCTCAGAAGTGTGGTGGAAGTAAAAAACAAAAGCTGACTCTGTTCTCAAGCAGAATTATACATTTATAATATGGTCTTTTACCCGAATGCATTTGAAATAAGTGAACTGAAGGTGACAGTGAACTGGCATGAAAATTACTTGAATTAATCCATCTGGAGAAAATAAAGCAGAAAGAAGACAATCACAGATTTAAGATATAAGGGACAGTTCTGAAATATATAACAGGGAGCAGAGAAGCAAAACCAGCTGGCCACTCACCCATGGGCAGTGGTTGAGCACAGGACGGAAAATGTTGGCAGTGGAGGTAACCTCCTGAGGAGCAAGGGGTCCCAGCCTCACACCAGACTCCACAGCCCAGGGCTCCAGTGCTGGGAAGAGGAGTTCCCACATCTGTGTGTGAAAATCAGCGAGGATTCTGCCCTACTGGGTGAGACAGAAGGCAGCTAGCTGGAAACCCAAATATCCTCTTAAAGGGGCCACACACAGACTCACAGCCAAATAAATAAAATAGGAAATGAAAGAGAATGGACAACTAACATCACAGAAATACATAAAATTATACAAAAATACTACAAACCAACAAATTGTACAATCTGAATTAAAAAGGAAAAGAAAATCTGAATTGACCAATTACAATGAATGAAATCGAATTAGTAATAATAATAATAATAATCCCAACAAACAGAAATCCTGGAGCAGATGGCTTCACAGGTGAATTTTACCAAACATTCAAAGAAGTATTAATATCTATTCTTCTCACATTATTACAAAAAATTCAAGAGTGGGGAAGGCTCCAAAGCTTGTTCTATGAGGCCACCTATTACCCTGATTCCAAAACCAAAGACATTACCAAAAAAAGTAAACTACAGGCCAATATACTTCATGAACATAGATGCAAAAATCAAGACAATATTAGCAAATGAATTCAGCAATACAGTAAAAAGATCATACACCACGATCAAGTGGGATTGATTTTTGGGATACTAAGTTAGTTCAACATCAGCAAATCAATTAATGGGATAAACCACATAAACAATAATAAAAAATAAAAATCATATAATCATATCGATAGATGCGAAAAGTGTTTGACAAAATCTAGCTCCCACTTATGATAAAAACTCCCAA
>NW_017737336.1:0-1205 GCF_001890085.2 Hipposideros armiger
AGTTGCTGTCCTTTTGTTCTTCAGTCTAGTTGTGGAGGACGTTGCTTCACTGGCCCATGTTGGTATTATCATTGCGCTCTTCCGGGGTGAGGAAGTCACTCGCTGGCCATTGGATGGCCGCTCACAGTGGCTCACTGCAGCTCACGAAAGCTCACGCCCGCTGTTGGCCAGCCCACTGCAGCCTACGCCATCGCTGGCAACTCATGGCAGCCCAGCTCCAGGTCGACCTGTTATTCACTATCTTAGCTGTAGAGGGCGTAGTGTCCCTGGCCCTCAATATGGGATCCAAACCGGGGCCCTGCTGCTCAGAACTGGTATCCCAAGCCAACTCCTAACCAACGCTCCACTTGGTCGGCCCTGGGGATGCTTTCCTGATCTCCTCTCAATGGTGCTGAAATGTAATATTAACATAAGCTCTAGGGAGAATGGAGGGACAAAGGAGGAGAGTAGGGGAGACAGTGGTTGCTGAGGGTAGATAAGGTATACGCTTAACACATTTTTAATATAAATATATATGAATAAGAAGTTAGCTTTTCAAGTTGATACACAGCATTCAAACTTGGAGGCAATAGGCCTAATGGTCCAGGTATTGCTACTTTTTAAGATCTCTAATTAGTGGAAGTAGAATCCAAATCTTCTCCCTAGAACAGGGGTGTTTTTTATATCTATGAATTCATCTTTTAGAGGATCAGCCAATTCATTCTTTCTAACATGTACCCCAGGTCTCCTAGAAATGACTCTCCTTTACTCATTAAGAAATAACCAACCTGCAAAGCCCTGTCTGATGGAGAAGTTGCAGAGAATATAAATGGCTCACTCAAGGACCAGAACCAAGGCCTTGTCCAGTGCTCTTTCTCCTCCAGCTCCTTGCCTCCATACAGTAACCATGTTCCTTTCCGGAAACTTGTACATCCCCTAAAAATATGAGGAGTGATTTATGGTAATTCCAGGTTGGAGGATTTGGTTTGGGAGAATGCCATCGGACACAGCTATCTCAACTTGTGGCTGTGGAAACCTGGACTTTGCCCCGTGCCGTTTTCCCCATGCTTATCTCTAACAGAAAGTCCTGTTACAAAACACTAGACTACCTTTCCAGTGGAGATTGTGACACTGAGTTCTCATCACAGATCCTAAAACTCAGCCACCTGGGCTTAGAGGCAGCACGGCATAAAAGTTAAGAGCTGAGTCCTGGACCCAGGCAGACC
>NW_017737337.1:0-1148 GCF_001890085.2 Hipposideros armiger
ATTTCTGATATAGTTTTATTTCTCACATCTGTTTCCTGAGTTCTGTCAAGCTAATGTTGTTGTCACTTTCCATTGTTTTATCTCTACTTTGAGAATTTATTTCAGGGAAGCCACTATTAAACTAACTTGGTAAATACTTTTTATCCTAATTTTCACCTGCTTCATGGTAAAACACCTCCCATCTGAACCAATTTTCAGTTCTTTGTCATATTTCTGTCCAGATTTTTCTTACACTATTTTGAGAGGTCCCATCCTAGTTACTTTCTGGTTATTACTAGATATTTAGTGTCAGTTATGTTGTTGAAAGATAAAATAGGGGAGGACCTTAGAGAATTAAATGGTCAGTAAGCAGCTTAGATTTCAGCTAATTGTCTCTGTACACTTACTTCCTCATCAGCTCTCTGTCAAATGAGGAAGTTTCCATTTCAGGTGAACAAGAATTTTTCCTGGCTACAATGACACCCCTTATTTCATAAATCATTATGTAGTGATTTAGCCTATTTCTCTTTAGCTGACAAAAATTCTACAGCTACAAAATTAATTACAAGCAGTTTACTGATGTGGCAAAAGAAAACAGGTAGTCAACATGGCATGTCACTACATTTGCTCCTTTACCCTTACCCCCAAACACTCTGTAGTGTCACACTGGGGTATTCATCTAGCACACTGGCACACAAACACATCCAGATCATACTAGCTTGTTCTGTTCAAGGAACAACAGGAAGGCCAGAGCGCTTGGAAAGTACTGAGGGCAACAGGAATCAGGATAAGCTCTGTTAGCAGGAAAACCTACAAGTACGTATTTCCCTTCCACCCATATTTCATCGGCAGAACCCAGTCACAGACGTCACACAGTTGTGTGGGCTGGAGAGCAAGGCCTTCTGCCTGCCCAGGGAGGAAAAGGAGGGGCCAGCGAGCACGCGTAATGTCTACTACAGGGAAAGGCCAATTCTTATGTAGATTATATATTCTATACGAAGTAGCCAACTTCATTCTGCAGCACAAAAGACACAGGAACAAGAATTAAAAAAAAAATCTATTGAAGTTCCAGTCTCTGTCTCTGTCTCTGTCTCTCTCTCTCTCTCTCTGTGTCTCTCTCTCTGTCTCTGTCTCTGTCTCTCTCTCTCTCTCTCTCTCTCTCTCTCTCT
>NW_017737338.1:0-1194 GCF_001890085.2 Hipposideros armiger
CTAACCACTCAAAGACTTGATCTTTCTATCCAGAAATGAGCAAGGGACCAAATGAAGGTTTTGTTAGAACTCTACAAAGAGATGGCCACTATAAAGCATGTTCCCCTGGGGTGGGCAAAATTAATCTTTACACATGTGGAATGACCTTGCCAGAAAATAAAGACTCAGAGGAAAGTAAGGCCAAAGAAAGAAGAGACAGACAGAATCTTGCTGATATGCAAACACTCAATGCCAGACTTTTGAGTTACCTGAGTCAATAAATTTCCTATTTTTGTTTAAGTCAGATTAAGTTAGCATACTGGTAATTAATACTAGAGTCCTAACTATAACAATTCTATAGTTGTAGAAAACATGCAAATATATATTATAATCCTCTACAGTAAGTCCCCGATTTACGAACGAGTCCCGTTCTGGGAGAACGTTCGTAAGTTGGATTTGTTCGTAAGTCCAAGAAAGTGAATCTTATACACCTGTGACACAAATATACAATGTACAGCGTAAAAAAACTAAACACACACACACACAAAATGTGCCAATGGTTGGATGATTCATGTTATAAGAATGAGTGACATTAGGGCCAACCTAATGGCTTAGTTGGTTAAGAGCTTGCTCAAGAGTGCGAGCTCTGAGCAACAGGGTCACCGGTTCAATTGCTGGCCTGAGCTTATTTGCCACTGAGCTGTCAACAGGTGGCAGGATGGCTCAGCTAAAAAAAAAAAAAAAATGAGTGACAGCTGCTATCTTTTCGCCTCGGTCCAATCTCTCAATTACTTTCACTTTTGTTTCCATGATTATTGCTTTGCACTTCTTAGCAGTCCCCTGCACATCACCACTGCTTTACCCTTGCTTCTGGACATCCTGGGCTCTGATTGAGCACTGTACTACTGTACACTATCGCACTGTACAGTAAGCACACGCAGCACAACTGTGACAATGTCTGGCAGACACGAGAGCTACTTCCGCAATTTGTTCGCATCTACGAATGTTCGTAATGTGAGGTCCGTTCATATCTGTGAAAGTTTCACAACTCAAATGTTCGTAAATTGGGGACTTACTGTATTTTCAGAACAATAATGTTAAATCATGTGATAAACAATTTTTAAGATCGTCCTCAGTGATCCTCCTTTTCTGGTATAAGATGCAACCTCCTCTCCTTAAGTATAAAGGGGATTTATTGATTCACTTTTAATTAAT
>NW_017737339.1:0-1155 GCF_001890085.2 Hipposideros armiger
AAGCTTGATATTTGGGTTCCGCATGAACTCAAAGGAGTTCATTTGACAGCACATATAAACATCTGCAATATGCTCATTAAACATGAGGAAAACGATCCTTTTTTGAAGTGACTGATAACTGGTGATGAGAAGTGGATTGTTTACAACAATGTGGTGCACTAACGGTCTTGGTCCCGATGTGATGATTTGCCTCAAACGACATCAAAAGCAGACATTCATCAGAGGAAGGTTATACTCTCAATGTGGTGGGATTTTAAAGGCGTCATGTTTTTCAAGCTCCTACCAAGGAACGAAACAATCAATTTGAATGTGTACTTTTTGCAATTGAACAGTTTGAAGAAATCCATCATCTAGAAACGTCCAGAGCTTGTTAATGGTAAGAGTTGTGTTCCATCATGACAACGCAAGACCACACACAAGTTTGATCACCCGTCAAAAATTATTAGAGTTTGGAAAGGATGTGTTGCCACACCTACCATACTCGCCAGACCTTGGGCTGTCAGATTTCCACTTGTTTCGCTCTCTTCAAAATTTCTTGCATGGTATAATGTTCAATTCAGGTGAGGCTGTAAATCAGCACCTTGTTCCAGTTTTTCGCAAATAAAGACAGTTCTTTCTATGAATGAGGAATTATGAAGCTCATTGAAAGATGGCAAAAGGTTATTGAACAAAGCGGGCAATATATCATTGATTAATCTTTGTTCTTTATATAAATAAGTGACCTTTGAAAAGCGTAGACAAAATACATCATGACTTTTCCGACAACCCAATATATAATAGCTAGCTCACCATTAATTGGAGGTACAGTATAATTCAAAACCTTAAAATCAAATGACCAAAGCATTATTGAAAAGAATATATACTGACACTAATGTTTTATTTAGTAAGAAAGAAAAAAAAAAGGTGTTTGTACTAAAATACATTTTAACAGTATAGAACAAAATGAAAGATCAAAAGTTAAAAAGAAAATGATGGGGCCGGTCTAGTGGCGTGTTGATTATTAGAGTTAGCTTGGGACACCAGCTCTGAGCAGCAGGGCCTCAGTTCAGATCCCACATGAAGGCCAGTGATGCTGCGCCCTCTACAGCTAAGATGGTGAACAACAGCTCGACCTGGAGCTGGGCTGCCATGAGTCTCCGGTGAAGGTGTAGGCTG
>NW_017737340.1:0-1205 GCF_001890085.2 Hipposideros armiger
GGTTTGTGTGTCATGAGTATCTAGATGCGAGAGTGCTGGGCCCATTGGCCTCTGTATTTATAATTTTGATAGATATTGCTTAATTTCCCTCAACTGAGGTTGTACTATTTTACTACAACCAGAAATTCTTAAAGATGTTAGTGTATCCTTAGGAGCCCAGCAGGATACAGATTGATCAGTTGGGTAATTTGAAGAGGATTGAATAAACGGGCTGGTTAAAAATATGGGCAAAATATAAGGAAACGGCGAGGCATAATGTAATATCCCAGGGCTAGTAAGGGGGTGAGGTTGCCATCGCTGGACCAGAAAAGGCAAAGTGGGGGGAGCACTGACTGATACCAAAGACGGAGAGGATGTGTGGAAAGGACTACCTTAAAGGGCTGTGGTCTTTGCTCAAGGAGGCAGCTAGTCAGAAGCAAACCCTCAGAAACGAAGCCTGGGAGATAAAAGTTCAGACATACTCTCATCCCTTCCTCTTATGACTTGCTCCTATTACCCACTGCCCAACATGACAGCCAGCCAGAGGGCAAACGAGACCCCTGGTGCTGTTCACCAAGCTGAGGTACAGGGCAGGGTGGAGAAGAGGGGCCAGAGGCATACAGAGAAGATTTAGCTCATTCTACCTCCTCACATTTTCACTGACATGCCAGTCAACAGTATTTATTGTCCTTACGTATCTGAGAGGTGATGTCTTATATGCATTTTTCTTAATATGAGTGAGGCTATGAATATTTTGAAATAAGTAAGAGATTATTTTATTTCTTTTTCTGTGTAGTTATCTATTCTTAACCTTCCCCTATTACATACATATATATTATATTTATATATTTAAATATATACGTGTTACTCTTTGTTTTGAAATGATTTCAAATTTAGAGAAACGTTGCAGAAACAGTATGAAGACTAGTCAGTTGCTGTATATCTCTCATCCGTATTTTCAAATTGTTAACATTTTAGTGTACTTGCCTTTTCATTCCCATCTGCCTCTCTCCCCATAGGTGTATGTGTAAATATTATCGATTGATCTATCTATGTGTAAATATACACAGACATATATCACTATGTATGGTGAACTATTTAAGAATGAAATACAAACATGATACCTATTAAGTGTGTATTTTTTGAAAATGAAGACATCTACAAAATCAGGAAATTAATATAGTTTCATTAGAATCATTTAATCCTCAGACACTACTATATTTTTT
>NW_017737341.1:0-1202 GCF_001890085.2 Hipposideros armiger
ATTGTGTAAATTAAAAGAACTCTAAATAAACTTTTTAAGGTAATATTATAAACTCACATACACATGCAGTGAACAAATAACAATTGTACAATTCAATGACTATCTTAGCGAGGGCCCTCCACAACCACAACAAAATCAGGGATGAATTTGATGACATATGTTTGGGAAATCAAGTCCCACAGGCAGCAATAAGGAGGACATACAGAAATGGAGCAAGAGAAGACCTGGAATGAAGCACTGTGATGTATACTCTGCTGGCTGCCGCCTTACAACGTGTTGAGAGACAGGATATAGTTAGCACTCGGCACACGTACCCATTCAGGAGGGTTCAGAGGAGGAAGCACATGTAGCATTAGTGCATGGAAGAGAGAGAGAAGAGAGAGAATGTATCTTCTCAGCTCCTCCTGACTTCTATTTCCCATTGGCCAGGGTTTATTCAAAGCAGAGCTGGCATCTCTGTACCCCTTGGTTGCCATTTCAAAGTCAGATCATATACCACATGGTGTGGTGTTACATTCAAGTCCAAAATGGAAAGATGATATGACTCTGGCAAGGTGGTGGCCAAAAGAATAGGAGACAGTGAAGGACTTAGAGGAAGCACACAAAATCTGTCTAATGCAGTCTATCCTTACCCCTTCATGACACTTGCAAGTACTCATGCCCTCCAATTATGGCTAGTTTTCCGAATGTACTACCTGGGCACTTGTAATGGCTTCGCACTTACAGGGCCCCCATGCTTAGTTTAGTGATGTGCTTCTCCATTTTGTCTTTCAAACAGAGAGCAGTCCTGTTCTCATGAAGGAATGACCTTGCACTATTTCTCCAGGGGTTCACTCTCCCGCTCTCTTATGGGACTTGTCAGTAAGATATATCATGTCTATGCCCCTTAAAAATGTCTCTAGCAGCTCTGAACCTGTTGCCTCATCTGACCCAATGGAGAGCAGCGAGGACTGCAGCCTAAACCTGCTCTAGAGCCCTTTCTTGCTCTGGACTCCAATGGAAACCAGTAGGCTTTAGGGAAACTCCATAAATGGGTCAGAGCAATATCATTGAATGTTATATATGAGGTCTGACAATTAAGTTTATGAACTTGTTGCAATGATGTTGCTAATCGTTTTTGATATTAGAAGGATTATTCATTATGAATTTGTACCAACTGGACCAACAGTTAACCAAGTTTACAATTTGGAAGTGCTGAAAAG
>NW_017737341.1:3732-5439 GCF_001890085.2 Hipposideros armiger
GACATATTCTTTCTAACCTCCATCATGGTGTCCAATTTCCCCATGGTAGTCAAGAACAATTACCCCAGCCAGCACAGTGTCTCCTTTCCTGTTGAGTTAGAGGCATAAGGAGTCTAAAGTTACCAAGTGGTGTTCTTAAATCCTGCTTCAATGGAATCATGGTTGTGTGTCCTGGTAGAAACGTTCTTCCTTTTGTACAATGACATCCAGGTCAGTAGAACATAAGGTTGTGGGAACAGGAAACAGAAATTTTGCTATTGGGTTCCTAGTGGTAAGAATGAGTGGCGACACCCCCGTTTCTACCTCTTGATTCGTGCACTTGTGAATACTGGCAACTGGAGAAACAGCACCACACCGAGGTGCCAAAAAATGTGTACACATGACTTGCATTCATCTATTTTTATTGCTATATAATTCAGTATTACAACTTTAATACAGTTTTCTCCCTTAGAATATGTATACATTTTTTTTGTATGCTCGGTGCATTGGATACCGATTCCGAGCGCACATATCTTTATGGAGAATTTTGCTGTAGTCCTGCAAGAAAGTGCCACCTAACTCGCACTGTAACTGACTCTTCAGAAGCCCATCCACCTTCCTGTCAAGCCAGGGACTTCAGGATGCTGGGGATCATGGTAAGGCCAGTGAATTCAGTGAGCACTCAGTGCCACACTTCTCTTGCTGTGAAGTCAGTTTCTTGGTGGTAGATAAGGCCTTCGGTAAGGGCATGGATGGTAGTTTTGGAAGAAGCATTACCTGCAGGGAATGCAATTTCATAACCAGAGTAAGCATCCATTCCAATAAGTACAGAACTTTGCCTCTTCCACGATGAAAGCCATCCTGTGTAATCAACCTGCCTCCAGGTAACTGGATCATCACCTCTAGAATGGTGCCATATCTGGGATTCAGGGTTGGACTCCGCTTCTGGGAGGTTGGGCATTCACAGGGGTCGTAGCCAGATCGGCCTTTGTGATTGGAAACTCATGTTGCTGAGCCCATGCATCATCTTTGTTCCTTTCACTTCGGTCACGTTGTTCATGAGCCTGTTGGGTGATGGCAGGGGTGGTTGGGGAAAGAGGATGACTGTTATCCAGAGAACAGGTCATCTTACCCACTTGTTTATTGAAATTCTCATCTGCTGAAGTCACCCTTAGGTGATCATTTACATGGGACACAAATATCTTCACAATTGTTGCCCATTCAGGGAGGTCTGTCCACATGCCTCTATCTCCAATTCCTTTGTCACTAAATTTCCAATTAAGTTCCTTCTGACTCCCTCACCATCCAGCCAAATCACATTTTTGCAACAAAAATTATGAGAAAATGCATCATGACTTTTCTGATAAGCCAAAAGAAAAAAGAGTAGCCAACCAAATTTGGGGGCATTTCTCACCAAATAGAGAATAGGTGTTCTCTACCAAATGAATCCGAACCCAATTTCAGTCATTGATGCTGTGTGATTTGCTATTAGAGTGTAACAGATTACCACAAATTTAGTGGCTAGAACAAACAAACATGCATTTATTGTTTCACAGTTTTATTGGAGGTCAGGTGTCTGGCAAGGCCTAGCTGAGTTCTCTTCTTCTGGGTCTCAGCAAGCTGCAATGATAGTTTGGAATACACTGCATTCTCATCTGCAGCCTGACTGGAGAAGAATCCACTTCCAAGTTCCCTCAGGCTGTTGGCAGAATTCATTTTCTTGCATCC
>NW_017737341.1:6469-8371 GCF_001890085.2 Hipposideros armiger
CAACATTCTTCTGCAAGTCTTGCTGTGGACATGTATTTTATTTATCTTGGGTATAATAACTAAACACATAAGAGTGAAATGGTAGGGGATATGTATGTTTCGCTGTATTAGAAACTATCAGATGATTCTTCAAAGTGGCTGTATGATTTTGCACTCATAGCTGAAAGCTCCAGTTGCTTCACATCATTGCCAAAATCTGACATGGTCAGTCTTTTTTAATTTGAGCATTCTAGTGGGCTTGAAGTGGTATTTCATTGTAAGTATAATTTGCATTTTCTTTATGTGTAATGATGTTGAGTACCTTTTTATCAATTTATTGTATTTTCTTTTGTTAAATATCTGTGAAATATTTTGCTTACTTTCCTTAAATGAGGATGCATCTTTTCTTAATATAGCATTGAAGGAGTGTTTAGTGTACATGATATACTTAATAGAATGACAGTTGTTTATATAGGTGTATTATACATGTGTACTGATGAAAACAATGTGAGTGTATTGTTGCTGCATTAGTGTAATGTGATTTTGTACTTAAAAGAGATATTCAATAGAAGAAGTATTAAGATGCTCTAGTTGTAGATGTTCATGGAAAACCTCTTCTGTAGTAGTCAAGCTCCTTTTAGTGAGTCTCGTCAATGGTCTTACACCTGCAGAGCATTGATGAAAAGATTAACTTTTGGGAAGATTGAAATTGCTTGATACTATGATCCTAAATTTGATATAACATCTCTATTCTATGAAAACATTTCCATTTTCTTGAAAGTGTCTTTTCATGAAGTTTAATTTATTACTTTCCTTTTTTTAGGGGTGTGTGTGTGTCTTGTGTGTCTTGTGTGTGTGTGTGTGTGTGTGTGTCCTAGATAAAAAACCCAAAGTTACAAAAACATTATCCATTTTTCAGAAGCTTTATTATTTTATATGTTATATTTAGGCCTATGATCACCTCAAATTTGTTTTTTTTGTATAATGTGAGATAAGGGTTGAAGTGCATTTTTCTATACTGGTATTCAGTTTTCCAGCATCATTTACTGAAGAGAATTTTATTTCCCATTGAATCGTTTTGGCTCCTTAGTTGAGAATAGTCTGACCATACATGTGTGAGTCTGTTACTACACACTCTATTCTATTGCTCTATCTGTATAAGCAAACAGTACCATGTTGACTTAATTACAGTAGCTCTTAATCTTCCAATCAGATATATATTTCACATATGTATTTTCAATTGTGATGTATACAATTTACTAATTTTTAAATTTCATGCATATTTCCTCAGTAGAGTATCACTATAACCCAATTTTACAGAACTTTTCTCCTATATTTTAGTATAAAAGTTTTACTGATTTGGCTTTTCCATTTAAGTCTGGCATATATTTAAACTTTTAGCATGTAGTATGAAATGAGGGTCTAAATGCAACTTCATGCATGTGGATATCCAATATTCTCATCATCCTTTGTTAAAATGAAACAAACAAAACAAACAAACAAACAAACAAACAAACAAACTAAAAAGCTGACCATCTCCCCATTAATTAACATGGTACCTTTTTAGAGATCATTTGACCACAATGGTTTTAATTTCTGAACTTCTATTGAGGTACATTGTTACACAGGTCTATTGTTATATGAATGCCAGACTCTCTTGATTAATGCAGTTTTGTAGCAAACTTTGAAATCACGAACAGCAATATTCCAAATTTGTTATTTAAAAAAATAATTATTTTGGCTATTCTGAGTGCTTTGCATTTCCATAGGCCTTTTAGGGATATTTTTCAGTGTCTGTAAAATAGTCTTCTGGGACTTGATAAGGATTGCATTGAACATATAGATCATCTCTTCATCCAAAAAGACTCCTCCCTTCTCTGGATTTTAGTTCACTGGTCCTCCTTCCTAACAGTTTTGTCATGC
>NW_017731984.1:0-973 GCF_001890085.2 Hipposideros armiger
AAGATAGAAACTGGGTTTGGGGGTGGGAGTAGTAGAAATGACTGAAATGGAACAGGGTCCTCAATGATGTAAGGGGGGGAAGAGTCTTCCAGGCAGAAAGACTTCCACATACAAAGCCTTTGAGGAGGAAATGACACTGTCTTAGGTAGAGAAATAACAGCTGTTATAGTGAATAAACCCTAAAACTTCAGTAACTGGACACAGTGAGTTTACTTGCATTAACAGTTCAATGCAGGTATTCCTGGTTGGTGGACAGCTCTCCTCCATGTGGTGATTCATGGACCCAGGCCCTTTTCTCCTTGCACTTTTGCCATCACCTAGGACTATAGAGTGCTTCATGTCCAGAGACTGAAGCACAGCTGCTTCCTAGAAACACTAGCCAGAATGTACCATGTCATTGGAGAAAATTTATCTCATAGGTGCGAAGTGATCTGGACATTGTAGACCCAGAAGCAATCTTATTAATACAATTATAGAAGGATAGGCATGCATTGTGCTGTTAGCTATCTCTGGCTCAGAAATGGATGTTTTAATCAAGAGTAAAAGACCAGTGTGTCTAGAGCTTTGTGATTCTGCAGAGGGGGCTTGTAGAGTAGGAGAGAGTTCAGAGAAAAAGACAGGCATCAGATAACATAGGGCCTGACAGGTGATAGATAGCAAGGTGTTTGACAAATATGATAGGAAAACACTGGAGGTTTTTAAGCAAAATAGACACATAATCTAATTCACGTTCCTAAATGATCAATCTGGCTTCTACCTGGAGAATATTACCAATACTGGGGCAAGAGCAGAGAACCTAGGAAGGATACTTGGGCAGTAAATAATGCAAGAGATGATGGTGTTCAGGGCTAGCTGTGAGGGAGTTAAAAAGTGGTCAGCAGGCAGGCTGTATTTTGAAATAAGAGTTATATTGGGTCTTCAGAAAAGTCATTATGTATTTTGTCTATGTTTTTCAAAGGTCATTTATTTATAT
>NW_017731984.1:8137-9026 GCF_001890085.2 Hipposideros armiger
TCTCTCTCTCTCTCACACACACACACACACACACACACACACACACAGCTCCAATATTCTAAATTGATATCCCCACACATTTAGGCAGCTGAGGGTAGGATAAAGAATTGCTCAACTCTGGGTTTAAGTTTTAATGGCCTGGACTTAAGCCTAATAATTGACATAACTGTTTTTAAATAATCAAATGTAAATAAAGTTAGGAAATCTATCTGGGATATCACAAAATGAGCTTACTGCGCAGTATCAGGGAGGTGAGTTTTCAAGCAGAATGAAATCAATCCATTTCACGTGTGTACTCTAAAAGGTTAGGTCTCCTCAGCAAACCATTTACAACTGAATAAAATAGTCTGAGTCCAAGGATTACAGGAGCAGTTGCATTCTGTGGGGGTGCTGGACGCACTGACTATGAAAAGCCCCTGCGTGTGTACAAGCACAGCGTCTCCAAGATGTGAAACGCTAATTGCAAAGATTATTTTTAAACTCTCAATAAGCAGGAGGTATTTCATTCCTGATACACATCTAATTTGTTTCTATTTTTCTATTTCCAGTCTGAGGGAGGGCGGGGGATGGGAGGGGTGAGGGAGATGACTACAAACCAGGAACTACTTTACAGGAAGCAGAGAGGACAACAGCTGTTCAACCACTGAAGTTTCTTTCAGTCCTGTCAGGAAAACCAGCTCTGGAACAGGAGAAGGAAGTTCCCCGGGCCCTTCCTGATGGAGGCTATTGAATGGCGGCATGAGTGTCCTATGTAGGGAGATCAAAAACACTGACTTAAGCAAAAAGTTCAACAACCACAGGACTCACTGCCTAATGATCCATCATTGGGACAGGTATGTCAGCTGATATTCTGACCTAAAACCTTCCAGTGATCAACTTCAGATATCCA
>NW_017731984.1:9055-10996 GCF_001890085.2 Hipposideros armiger
TTACAAGTAGATTGATCTGGAGCTGATCCCCAGACACAGCAGGAAATTGTGGGGTTCAAAAGAAGAGAGAGAGAGAGAATGTGCTAGAGCTCAGCTTGTTTTCTTGTGATTTCTTCTTTGTTCTCAAAGAATCCGGGGAGCTTGCTTGGCAAATGGGTGTATTAATCTCATGCCTGAATCACTTGAGGGCGATTTTTACAAGTGTCTATTGCATGCATATAATCAAAGGAAGAAAACACTTAAATTCTATAAGACAAAAAGAAACAGGACATTAACCATAAAGTGTAAATTCTCATAAGTGTCATGCCTTCTGATATTCAAAAGGCTCAAGATAATAATAAAAAAGAAAATGTCTGTCAACTCCAGCACAGAAAAGCAGTCAGACATTAGAAGCAAACAACCCCCTTCCATAACTGAATTGCTTCTTAAATTAACTCGGCTGCTACAACTTCAGCTCTCCACAAACCCCTCATTCCACACTGCACATTTATCCAAAATGGTGCATGCTACATATATTTAAAAATATATTTAAATAGATACAAGTGCCCTGACTCTTATAGACCTGTCTAATTACTCATATTTTGAAAGATGCAAAGAGGAAAGAACTCTGTTGATAAAGGATTTTATAACTTTCAGGTTGGCCTGAAAACACAGAAAATAATGCTCATTATCCAATTTCAAGTCTAATTCAATATATCTGATTTCCCAAAGAGCCAGATTAAAAAGTTGAAAGCCACTTTATAGTTTTACCAACAATGTTAAGGTTTTAATGTGTCAGTCTCTTCCTGCTTACACATCAGAAGCTGTAAACAAAGACAGGATGAAAAATGTCCCGCTTTCATTGGTGAAAAACCAAAGGAATTTAAAATCCAAGACTTTTAAAAGAATAGAAAACCCTGGCAATTTGTTTTACTCTCAGATCCTCACTACTGCTACAGCACAATGAAACTTTGCCATTTTATGTTCTTTAGAAACTGTGGCATAATATTAGAAAGGCAATGACTCACATTCCGGGAAGCAAGGCAAGCGACTCCATGGCTCTGACTATTTAAATGTTTTGTAACTTGATACTTTATCAATCCCCTTATTTTTGTGCTACAAACCTACACAGAAAAAGAGTTGGGCTTGGTGATTCACAAGAGTATATCAGAACAGACTGGAAGTTTAAGTTCTTTGCAGGCCCCTAGGGATTACTAAATAGACAGCAATTACAGGGGAGACAGCTCTGCTGAGAGCAAGGCTGTGAGGGTCACCAGTTGGGGTGAGGCTTCTTTTCTTCCGAGGCAACAGCCATTCAAAATGTTGGAGAACGACGGAGAAACAAACAGAAACCACCTCTGGGAGGCAAATCCCTCCCCATAAAGTTCTTATCCCAAAGGGTGTTCAAGACTCACAGACTTGTGAAGTTTGTGGGGGTCTTCAAGAGCAGAGACTATCGGCTAGTTCTGTGTTAGATGCCCCCTTAGCCACAGGCTTGAAGGTTTTTCCCATTGCTTCTGGAGTTAGGGAGTGTGGGAGAGAGATGGCCTGGAGTACAAGAAAGAGCTAAGAAGAGAAAACACATCCCATACCAGGTTCCAGAATCAGGGCTATGGAGGGCAGATAAAGTTGCAGATGACCTTTTTGCTGGGGCTGCTACTGCAGATGGAGCTAAAGAAGCAAGCAGACCAGAGAAACACCAACCTGGCCAGTCACAAGGTACAGCCAAGTTGTCCCCGGAGGCCAATTCACTAAGGAGTGAACCACTCATCAGTGGAACCAACTGGGCTGCTGATGTCTGAGGCTGAGCCCACAATGTAGATTATAAGTGATCTGAAACAAACCTTGCACAGGCAATCACAGAAAGGGATGTCCGTTTCCTTCTACATCCTCCTATCCATAGAGTAACAAAAAATTAAGGGAGACCCCTTCCCTTTCAATCTCTGTGTGTGTGTCTCTGTT
>NW_017731984.1:12246-16675 GCF_001890085.2 Hipposideros armiger
ATCATTTTATGGAAATTCATTTTATGAATTTCACTAAGCGTATATATTCAAATAAATGCACATACAAACCAGAGATGTGTTAGCAAAAGACAAATACTGATTTTTGAATAAATCATTCTTTCCATGAAGCATTTTGTTTTCTAATTGTGTCAGAAGACAGCAAAGAAGAAAATTTAATAATGGTCTCTTGTCATTTCATTTACCATGAACATGCTAGTGAATAAAACGGAATACTTTTCAGATAAAACAGAAATGCTGAGTAACTGATGATATCCATAAGTACACAAAATCCAGCCGAAGGCAGCAGTAACTTTCCTGTAGAACGAAGCTCTCCAGGTTTGATGCACCCTGTCCTGCCCACACCCCAGCAGAGGCAGCACTTGGATGCAGAGATGAAGGTGGGAAGAACATAGGCCCAAGTGCCAACAAATCCCTGCTCTTCCACTTAAAGTTGCTTGGCCTTCAGTGATTGTCTTGATCTGTCTGAGCCTGACTTTCCTCATCTGTAAAGTGGAGACCCTGAGGACATCATCAGAGGAGGTAAAATGCCACACAGGGTGCCCAGCACACAGTACGTATTTCTACATGATGGTAGCTCTCATTCCTTCCCATGCCACTATCTCCCCTTCATCCTGGATTGAACTACATCGCAACCAGCTTTTGTAACCTACACGCTGAGTATTAGATATGCATACAATCATGGTAAGGATGGGAGCATCAAAGAAGAAAAGCCAAATCTCAAGGAATAAAAAGGGTAGGACCCAACCAGACAAGAACATTTCGGATATTAATCATCTGAATGGCTCCCAGAAGCATCTATGAACTTGGCATATAGAGCCTCTTTGCAAACCATATATGCCAGAAAAGTTAGGCCTTCTGCTTAATTTCTGAGGCCCATGGGAAATTACGGTGGCGGTGATGTGGCCTTCAAGGTTGCCTTGCATGGGTCAGCTGTGTTTTGACTTGAATCAGAAAGTCAAAACACAAAACCTGACAGAGACAGGTGCAATTACCAACAGAGCTCACAGGAAATATGGAAGCAGGATTTTCAGCAGTAAGGCTTTCAGTTCTCCTGGGAATGTCTTTCACACGAGAACCAAAGACTTGAAGGTTTCTGAATATCTCCACAAATGAAACAGAACATTAATCCTTCTGGCACCTAGGGGACATGGGTAAATGGCATTTAATAAATACTGATTTCTTGGGGCCTGAATGTGAGAGTTCTAACATCCTCTTAACATGTATTTTTTTACATCTTGTCCCTGCTCTAAGCCTTAAGCACAAAATGCAGAAAATGATGTCATACAATAATTAACAGCTTCTCATTGCTCAGACTTAACTCCCCTTCTGAAACAGCCCCAACCCTTGGACATGCTACACACAGGGCACCAGCATGCCAATAGGGCAACTTGGCCATGAGAAAGTCCCCAGCATGGGCTAGAGAGAAGGCCCCGACGGAGCTGGGCAGGGCTTCACACTGACACCACTGTCTACTCTAAAGAGAAGGGCCCCTGAACAACATCCCCTTGTCCTACGTGTATGTAGTCAAATACTTGCCCAAAATAAGGTCTGGCCTTTGCCCTCAGCTTCTGGAGTTGATCTCTAAGCCCTTGGACTGTCATGCCCAAGAAGAGTCTTTGTTTACCTGGGGACCTTGGGTCACACTTGATCTGCTCAACCTCTTGAGATCAGGCACATACCTCATCAACCATATCTGTACAATGGAGCTCAAAAAAAACTCTGGACACCACAGCTAGGTGAGCTTCCCTGGTTGGTGACACTTCATGCATATTGTCACACATCATTGCTGGGAGAGTATATTGTCCATGTTGCGGGGAACCTAGACAAAGAGACAGGACACCAAGGCGTGGGAAGCAACTTTTATTAATGCCGGCACTGGCTTAGTGGATTTACATCCAGAGGCTGAGCCCCGACCCGGGTGGGACTCGGGGCTATACACCTCGAGGTTTCCAGGTTGGCAGCTAAGATTTATTATTAGAAAATGTGGCCATTGGGCCAGTTCCTGACTGGCTTCTGGGTGAGGTAGGAATTTGGAAATATTAAACACGTAAGTCTTGCTGACCATAAAGTCCAGGAATGTCTTTGTCTGAAGCCCGCGTGAAATCCTTAGTGACCACATGGCCTTGGAAGGCCTTTGTCTAGGGCCCACTGCCACATTCCCCCCTTTGATGCTCGACCCATATGTGAATTAGAGAGTATCATCTCCTTCGACAGGCTGCTGGCTTAGGGGTTGGTACCTCCATAACATGAGGACTTTACTGGCAGTCTTACATTTTACAGTGGTCTCTATAAGGGAAGAGGTAGAGCGAATGACAAGGGGAAGAATGTAATGTAAAAGGAGGCATGCCTCAAGGAGCAGGAGGACAATTCCAATTAATGTTTTAAATCCCCCGAAGGTGGAGAACCATCTTCCAAATAGGCTCTCGGGGTCCCATCCTGACCATTTTTGAACTGGGACATGGGCAAGCTTTCTAATATTTGTGGCGAGAGTGGAGACAGCTTTGCCAGTGTCATCAATCTGTAGACAACAGTCCAACTGATTAAATTTGACACAGACACCACCTTCTTCAGCTAGTAAGTAGTCCAGTGCTAGGCAGTTTTGATAAATAGTGACCCGCATCTAGGTCTGTGGGTAGCAAGGAACTCTAACACTGTTGTAGTTTTATTGGTAATTATTTCTAGAACAGCCTGTAATCTGATAATATGGTTGAGCATATAAATGGGGGTACGGTATCCCCAACTCCCACCTTGAGCCCAAGTGGCTGGGCCATAATATTGGATGATTCACTGGGGAGGCCATTCATCTGCCTGCCAGGTTTGATGCCCCCCCATATCGAGGGACTTTTTGGGCTTTATATGCAAATCCTGGTATAAGGGGATGCCTAGCTCTTGGCCTGTTTGGTTAGGAAGGAGGAAGAAACCAGGCTGGATTATACCAAGTGCACAGCTCCTGGTCCAGTTGGAGGGGAGATGGGAGTATGCTCGTTTGCCACAGATCCAGAATAAGCCTTTGGGTGCTGCCCGGTGGGTGCTCAGGGTAGAGTTTAAGTTATCCCATATAGTACTAATGGCCGGGAGTGCATGGAAGGGGTTACCAGTGCCATTAGGAAAGGTGCAGTTGGCAATGGAGGAGCTAGTATCTAAGAGGGAACATGAGGTAGAATCGACGATAGGGCTCCAATACCAGATCGGGGCTTTTGGCCACCAGCTGAGAGATGAGCCAGTTAGGTTCTGGACTCTCCTATATGTGGTGTCTCCCACCCATTGGGTGTAGGGAGTGTCTGTCTAGCTGAGATATTCTTATTCAATTACTTCAGAGGAGAGAACCCACCCTAGGGGCCGTTTTTGTGAAGGCCAGACTGTGGTGCGGTTCCATTGGAGGAGGTCAAGAACAGTTAGACTAGTTCCCTTCCATGGCCAGTCTTCACTCATGAGTGCTCCTCCACATACCCAGCACCCCGAGACATTAAGTTCCTGGGCTATGTGTTTGGTGAGGTCACTAAAGAGGTTTTTTCCAGAGTGGAAAAACTCAAGGTTTTACCCAATTTAGCCTTGAGCTGTCCGTATAATTGGGGCCCTGGGACCTGTCAATGGGAGGGTGGTTTTGTGGCAGTCTGGTTGATAAGCCATTTAACCATCTCCTGTACTGCTTCCTTTCGGGCCTGATTTTGGACACCTCCCCCATCAGAGTATCCGACATGCATTTGGAGGGTCCAACAGACGACCTGATTAGCCCTTTTAACTCCTGGGCAATTGTAGCCAGCTACTGATCGTCGAGGAATGAGGCAAGACCAGTAGAATTTGTCTGCATAGGTACAGGCCTGAGGAGTTCTACCCTGATAGCACTGGGCTGGCATGTACGTGTAGGAGACAAAGGCTACCTGAGATGTTCCCAGCCAAAAGTACTGGAAGCACGATTTAGGGCATGAGGTAGTGATGACCGTTCCTGACTGGGAAGAAAAGGGTGAAGGTAAGGATTAGAATCCTTGGGATAGGCATCTTGTAAGGATGAATTCCTCAAGCTTTAGCTGCATGTAGATTGGTCAGCTTCCAGTGTGACCAAAGCGGGGCTGGTGATCTCCTCCTAAGGACTGGTAACATCGCTGGCCATCTTCCTCTAGAGAGTGATCTTGAGGGGCTCGGAGGGGTCAGAGGTGCAGTCCCAGCTGGCAGCTGCAGGTTTCAATCTGCTGTGATGTATCCATGGAGTGATCTCTGCAACCTTAACTGCCGTGGGGGTAGACAAAATGACAGTAAAGGGGCCCCTCCACAGGGGTTTTAAGGGCTGGAGGTTCCATTCCTTAACCCAAACTGAGTCCCCAGGCTTAAAGGGATGAACTTCAGTTGTTAAGCTAATGGGGAGCCTCTCCTGTACCCATTGGTTGAGGTTCTGTAAGGTAGACCCTAA